>NC_050573.1:45722010-46005374 GCF_011100635.1 Trichosurus vulpecula | reverse complement strand
AGGAAAGAAAGAGAAAGAAAGAAAGAAAGAAAGAAAGAAAGAAAGAAAGAAAGAAAGGAAGGAAGGAAGAAAGAAAGAAAGAAAGAAAGAAAGAAAGAAAGAAAGAAAGAAAGAAAGAAAGAAAGAAAGAGAGAAAGAAAGAGAGAAAGAAAGAAAGAACCCACACATGCCAAAATATTCATAGCAGCACTTTATGTGAAGAAGGGGAAAAATAGGGGAAGGAGCCATCACCAAGGGGAATAGTTGAACAAACCATGGTATATAAATGTGATAGAATACTACTGCGTAGTAAGAGATGACGAATATGAAAAAGTAAAGAAAGATGGGAAAATTTGCTTGAACTGATACAGAGTAAAGTAAGTAGAACCAGGACAATGTACATAATGACTGCAATCATGTCAATGATTAAGTGCTAAAGTTAAGTTGAACTCCATAATTGCAACAACCTCCAGACCCCCAGATATACCATCTGACCAATGGATTTGCCATCTACACTTAGGACTTCTGCACCTTTTCGTCTGCATTTCCTGCTGTATTTTCTTTTTTATTTGTTGTCTCCTCTAATTAGCTTATGAACACTCTGATAGCAGGACTGTGCCATTTTTTCTATTTGTGTCTCCAGTAAGTACTTAATAAGTGCTTTTTATTTCTTTCATTCATTCCTTCATTGACTGATCTTGGTCCCAGAGAACAGATGATGAAACATACCTCCCTCCTCTAGGCAGAGAGGTAAGGATCTCTGGAGACAAAATGTTGAACACAGAGTCAGACATAGTTACTACGATAGTAATTTCTGCTTAATTATTTTTCTTTGCTAGAATGGAGGATTCCATTCTAAGGGTTGTGAATATCTGGAAATGATTGCAATGTAAAAAGCAAAAGGCATTAATATCATTTTTAAATGAAGATTTTAGACTAGGGGCAGCTAAGTCGCACCAAGGATGCAGTGCTGGGCTTGGAGTTGGGAAGACTCATCTTCCTGAGTTCAAATCTGGCCTCAGACCTTACTACATGTATGACCCTGAACAAGTCACTTGACTCTGTTTGCCCCAGTTTCCTCATCTGTAAAATAAGCTGGAGAAGGAAATGGCAAACCACTTCAGTATCTCTGCCAAGAAAAGCCCAAACAGGGTCACAAAGAGTCAGACACAACTGAAAATGACTAATCAACAACAAGTGAACTAGGTAGATGAGGCAGTATTATATGATCAAATCCTGCCTCAGACACTTAGGGTAACTCTGGACAAGTGACTTAATTAGATTGTGAGCTCCTTAAGGGCAGACATTGGGTCTTTTGCCTCTTTTTGTATCCCTAGCACTTATCACAGTGTCTGGCACACCATAGGTGCTTAATAAAATTTTATTGACTAACTGACCCTCTCTTTCAGCCTTTGTTTCCTCTGTAAAATGAAGAGATTGGCCTTAATGACCTCTAAGATCCTTTTCATTTCCTGTGATCTCTAAAGTTGCTTTCCAACTCTATATATGACTTGATGATAATAACTGCATAGTAAGCCCTTAATAGATACTTTATCCATCTAAATATTGTGATCTCCACTTTGCAGTTGAGGAAACTGAGACTAAGAAAAATTATGAGTTGCCAAGGATCTTACAGCTAGTCAACATCTGATCCTGGATTTGAACTCAGCTCTCCTGGCTCCAAGTCCAGAATTCTAGCCATTAAACCTCACTGCTTTTTAAAGATGGCACCATTGATGCATTTGAGTTTATTCTCTCATGGAGGAGTTATGACCAACAATAAGTAAGCAGAATATGATATAAGGGTAAATGGTAGATGTAGATTTCCTGCACTACAAAATCTGATGGAAAAGAGATACCTGTTAGCTGGAAAGACCAAGAAAAGCCTCATGGAGAAAGGTGGACCTTGGAGGAGAAGCTTTCTAACGCATGGATAGATTTGAGCCTGGATGTCCTGCCCTGCAAAAATGTCCACAGGTCATTCAAGAGGAGGTGACCTTCCAAAAAGTGCTTGAGCAACTCTCAGAGCAGATCCCCAGGAAAAACATTACATAAAGCCAACAAATCACCAAATTCTGAATAAAGCAACAGTTATTATTCCTTACTTGTGAATTTCTCCATAGTTGTCCATGCTGGAAGACACAGAAATGATGCAGATCGCAAGTGGAGAACCTGTAAAAAATCAAAGCAGAAGAAAGTGTGTTTTTTTCAGTTTTCATTTATTCAGTCATTCATTCAAGAAATATCTACTGATTCCCTGCTATCAATCCCCTTAGAAGAAACAGAAGGCAGTCCCTGCATTCCAGGTGTTTACAATCTATCTTGGGGAGAAAAGACACTAGTAAGCCAGGCTCTGCTAAGCACTGGGGAGCCAAGAAAGGCAAATAAAATAAAATAAAATAAAATAAAATAAAATAAAATAAGCAGTTCCCACCCTTAAAGAATTTCCATTCTGATGGGAGAACTGACATATACACAGGTATAAATAATACACATACAAAACAGGAACAAGGTACCCTTGGATGCCATGGCTTTTTAGCTAGGACAGACTTGAAAGGTCTCCCAACAGGAGGTACCCACTGGAGCTAAGCCTTGATGGAAACCAGGGATTCTGAGAGGCAGAGGCTACAAAGGAAAGCATTCTAGGCATGGGGGTGTGGGGCAGTAGGGGATGGGGTAGAAGCCATTGCATATAGTCAGGGGAGGCCTCAGTCAGTGCGGGAGAAAGACATGTTCTAGGGAAGAGGGAAATAGGAACAAAGGTGACTTTTGGCAGTCAGGCTTTGAGCCTCTCAAGGCTGATATGCTCTAGTTACCCATGGGCATAGAATTAGTGGCATCCTTGCCCTCTCTCAAAATCAGCTTAAGTGAGTCACTTTTCTTCCTTTCCCCTTTCCCTTCCCTTCCCTTCCCTTCCCTTGCCTTCCCTTCCCTTCCCTTCTCTTTTTCCTTTCCTTTTTCCTCCCCTCCCCTCCCCTCCCCTTCCCCTTTCCCTTTCCCTTTCCTCTAAGGCTCCCTATCTTGCCCAGGCTGAAAACACAATGCCCACTCACCAACTTGATCTGACTACAATCAGCAGGGAAGCTTTGACCTGTTCCATTTCCAACCTGGGACAGCTGACCCTTCCTTATGCAGCCTGCTGGCTTCCCCCTGCTCTCAGGGGCTCACCATCTTGATGCCAGACACCACAGATATCCTTTCAACTTAACCCTACTGTAGTTCAGAACTCCTGAGTTCGAGCCATGGACCAGCTTTGGCTCCCTTGGTATTAGGAAGCACAAATATGCCAACCATGCCCAGCTGGAGTCACTTCCTAAAAAGCTGTTTGGATAGCAGGGTGGCGCAATAAACAGAGCCCTCACAGTACAGTTTAGTTGGACAGGAGAAAGCAGGAAGGAGAATAATAAGAGGTATCTGGAAAGGGAAATGGGAGCCATATAGTAGAGGGCTTTAAATTGAAGCCTGAGGAGTTAGCATTTGATAGGGAGCCATCCTTGACAGGAAAGCAGCATGGTCAGAACTGTTCGCCAGTAACTTCCTATCAGTTTTCTCATGTAAAATGTGGGTATAACAGGAGAAATCCTCACCTCCCTCACAGGCCTATTGTGAGGAAAATGCTTTGTAATCACAAATAACCTCATACATAAATGTTCCATCATTACTCTAACCTGAAATCCGGTTTCTATAGAGGAGCAGACTAGGCTTATGGGAATTCTTGATACGACCCTGGCTCTTAATGGAAATGCAGAATCTTCTTCCTTCAAGCTGTCGCAGCTTTTGAGTGACTGGGGCAGGGGTGGGGAGGGGCTGATGCTGCCCCAGAGAGAAATTCAACTGGGCCAAGGACCAGTGATGGATTTTATCGCTTGGTTGAGTGCCTAAGACGACAGTTATTAGCTACAAGGCACTGGTTCGAAATTGCTGCAATTTGGGTGTTTTTGCTATTGTAGTTAGCTGATTTGTACAAACACATATCACCCGCTGTTTCTCAGCTCCAGTTTAGGGTCTTATGAATGTGTCTGCTTGGTTTTGTTTGCAGAAAGGCCAGGGAGAGGGCTTGCCATGGAATGAATAATGGGCCTTTTTTCCCACAACAGGCCTGAAGTTTCCATTCTGAAACTTTCATGCAGCCTTGGACCCCATCATCTACACTGCTCCCGGTTCTGCCCCTGGGGCCAAATAGAAGAAATCTAGTCTCTCTTGCATAGGTTCTCACCATCTTCTTCACTGTTGTTGTTGTTCAGTTATTTCGGTTGTGTCCAACTCTTTATGACCCCATTTGGGTTTTTTTGGTGAAGATACTGGAGTGGCTTAATCATTTCCTTCCCCAGCTCATTTTACAGATGAGGAATTTAAGGCAAACAATGTTAAATGACTTGCCCAGGGTCATACGACTACTAAGTGTCGGAGGCTGGATTTGAACTCTGGTCTCTCTGACTCCAGGCCCAGTGGTACTCTGTCTGCTGGGCCACCTAGCTGCCCCATCGTTTTTCTTTACTTTGGGCTAAACATTCCCAGATGCTTCAAAACATCCCAAAATGATGGGGCATCGTACTAACAACTGTCCTCTGGATACTGTCCAGCTTATCTCTGCCTTTGCTAAACTGTGGGACTGCACACAAAGCTCCAGATGTGGTCAGACCAGAACAGAGGACTCCCATATTCTTGGGAGTGCATCCCCTTACTAGCGGCAAGCTCTTTTTGAATGCATTTATTGATCTCAGTGCCTCACCTAGCACTCGGTACATAATGGGTGCTTAATAAATGCTTATACCAAAAGAATAGAGTCAAATAGAGCACTGGTAATAGGATAGGGTATAGATTAGAGAGGAGAGAAGAGAAGAGCAGGGAGGGATGACAAATCTATTAGATAACAGGGTCAGATCGGGAAAGATCTTGACTCACTAAAAAAGTGGGTAGAATGTAGTAGGATGGAATGCAATGGGGATAAGAATGAAGTTTGGGGAAGCAATGTAATGTACCAGATAGAAAACCAGCCTCAAAATCCTGCCTCCCATATTTGACTATGTGACCTTGGGCAAGTCACTTAAATCCATATCGAAGGTTTGTTTGTTTTTTCTCAAGCCTCATCCTTTTTGACCTCTCTGTAGCCTTAGACACTTAGCTCACCCTCTTGACCTTGATTCTCTCTTCTCTCTAGGTTTTCGTGACAGTTGACCACTGATTCTCTTCCAACCTGTCTGACCAATGCTTCTCATTCTCCTTCACTTGACCTTCTTCCAGGTCATGCCCACTGATTGGTAGGTATACCCTAAGGCTCTGTCCTAGTCTCTCCTCTCTTCCCCTTCTATATAATTTCACTCGGTGATCTCTTCAGCTCCCACGGATTCAGTTATCATCACTGTGTAAATAATTCTTACATCTATTTATCCAGCCCTAACCTCTCTCTTGACTTCCAGTCTTGCATTTCCAACTGCCTATCAGATATCTCAAAACAGATGTCCTATAGATATCCTAAACACAACATGTCCCAAACTCAACTGATTATCTTTCCCCCAAACCTTCCCTTCTTTTTAACTTTCCTATTGCCATCAGAGCATCACCATGCTCCCAGTCACCCACACTCACAAAATTCATGTCATCCTCTATTTCTCACTCTCTCTCACCCTCCATATCCAATCAGTTGTCATATCCCAAGGCATTGGAGATAGAAATACACTGAATGGAAGACTCCCTAGTCACAAGAAGTTTGTGTTCTAACAGGGGAGACAACAATTCAGACTACCTAGAACCTTCGGAGGCAGGATGGTATCATGGAGAGAATACTGGAATTGGAGCCAGGAACAACTAGATGTAATCCTTCCTCAGATTTTTCTTAGCTATACACCCCTGGGCAAGATATAACCCCTCTGGGATTGTTTCCTCATCAATAAAATAAGGTTAGACTCAATGATTTCTAAGGTCCAGCCCTACAGCTATGATCTTAAGATCCCTCCTTGAGGGACATTGGCATTCCATTTTGATTTTGTTTCCCATGTGGCTCAATATGTCTCTAGAGCGGATTCTCTTTGGCAATTGAACCATGTTGTGGTTCATCAGCCTTACTGCTTGACGTTCCAATAGTAACTAGAGAGGAAGGAGATGAGGTTCTGGCCCCATCACTCACTGAAGCTTCAGGTCATGATTGTGGGCTAAGGCTGGGGGAAAATAGGACCTGTCGGATAGAAATAAACCTGAACGAATGTGTGTTTCACTTTGACTTCAGTTTCCTGAAATCTTCATTCTACCACAAAGGTGGCTATCCACCCCATATCCCAGAAAAGTGATATACACCCAGAACATTTAGCTTAACTAGCTCTTCATTTTTGCCTGCAAAGAAGAAAACCAAAAAGAGAATTTGCTGGCAAGGAATAACACGTATAATCAGTCATTGGCTCGCGGTGAACACACACAGTCAACAGCCCTAAACACACAATTTCTCTTAATTGTTACAAAAGAATATTGTAGGGTGGACTAAAAAAAGGAAAATACTCTCAAGTCCAAACTCTGCTACATGTTGCTCTCCTAATAGAGTCCAGACATTTGGGGAAAGTCATTCTTTTAACTAAGGTAAGCCAGAAGGGAACCCTCAAAGTCTATTTGGATATTTCATAGATATTTATTATTTAAAGTTCTTTGCTAAGTGTTTGAGTATGGGATTGGACCTGGGATTTCACTGGAATTCCAGGAGAAGAATATTACTTCCACCAAGGTAGATAAGTACCATCTCTGCAATTTGCAATAACTAACATTTACATCATACTTCAAGGTTTGCTTAAATACTACTTTGCCTATTCCCACCTTCTTACCATGTGCATAGTCTCTTCTGGGAAACTCACTGATATGATAACCCTAGAACTGCTTCTCTACCCAGCTCTACTCCCAACTGCCAGCCCTCTCTCTCTCTCTCTCTCTTTCTCTCTCTCTCTGTCTGTCTCTCTTTCTCTATCTCTCCCTCTGTTTGTCTCTCTCTCTCTCTCTCTCTCTCTCTCTCTCTCTCTCTCTCTCTCTCTCTGTTACTCTCCCTCTCTCTGTCTCTCCCTCTCCCCCTCTCTCTCTCTCCTTTCCCATTCTCTCCCTCTCCCCCCTCTCTCTCTCTGTCTCTCTCTCTCTCTCTCTGTTTCTCTCCCTCTCTCTGTCTCTGTCTCTCTTTCTCTGTCTCTCCCTCTCTCCCCTCTCTCTGTCTCTCTCTGTCTCTGTCTCTCTTTGTGTCTCACTGTCTCTCTCTCTCTCTCTCTCTCTCTCTCTCTCTCTCTCTCTCTCTCTCTCTCTCTCTCTCTTTCTCAGCTAGAGTTGGTTATCTTCTCATGCCAGAGGTCACATTGCTCACGGGTGTCTCCTGCCTTGATTACTATATTTTTTATGGGCTTCAGGCTAAATACGATGTCTCCTATTCAGTAAGTAGTTCTATTATAATATGCAATGGCCAATGGGAAGTGGAAGAAATCGCCTCTTCTCCACTCCCACTGCCCACCACCAGAGGCACAAGACTGAAGGCAGAGACTGATGCCCTCTCAAGAGCTGGGTTCTTCCTTCATAGCTGACTTTCTCCCCTCTGCCAGAAGCCAAACCTCTTCTAGTTGCCTCTACTGCCTACTTAGAGAATTTGCTTCACCTTTTAAAAGACAGCCGGGACTGTGGTAAATCCTTCTTAGGTAAGGACTCAGATACCTTCCAGATCCATCAAGGAAAGTTTCCCTCCTAACGGGATAACAAAAATTCTTTTCACTTCCTTCATGACATCAACACCTTGTTGTCTTGCTTAGCTGCCCCTCATTTTCTATAGTTTCATTAACTCGATTGGGAGGGTGCATTAATTGATCAGCAGTTTTCTGATTAACTCCAAAAGAGAAACACACACACACACACACACACACACACACACACACACACACACACACCCTCTCTTCACTTTCTTGAGAATGAGGATGGAAATCATTAAGGCTTATCACAATTTTTTCCTCTCCTTCTGTCAATACACTGAATCCAGCTGAAATCCCCCTTTCTACAAGCTTTTCCCAATCCCCCTTAACACTAGTGCTTTCTCTGGGTTGATAATCTCTGATTTATTCTTACATTTCTTGTTTGCACATGATTGTTTGCGTGTTGTCTCCCTCATTAGGATGGGAGCTCCTTGAGAACAGGGGCTATTTGTTGCCTTTCTTTGTATACCCAGCACTTAGCAAAGTATGTTTCACATAGTAGGTTAATGTTTATTGACAAACAAAAAAGGAAGTAGCTGTAAGGCAACTATCCCAACTACTGAGAGCAAAGCATTTGGAGCCAGAGTAGACCTTAGAAATCCCAATCTGTGGGTAATGGGACCCTCAGGGACTACCAAGCAATGGAAAGGAATCCTCGGATGCATTTGCATACCAAGCATTGTCATCATGATCTTTACCTGGCACCCCCAAAATGTACAGCATGAATTACATAAATGCAAATTAAATAAAAACTGATATAAGGAAAAACTTCCTGATAAGTTGAGCTGTCTAGACGTGGAATGGGATGCTTTTCGAGGTGGTGGGCTCTGCTCACTGGAGGCTGCCAAGCAGATTCTGAAAGGCTATTTGTCAAGGAAGTCATAGAAAGACTTCATGTGGTAGAAGAGATTCATGGTGAGGAAGGGGCCTGAGTTTCCTTCTACCTTTGATATCCCAGGATCCTATCAATCTCTATCCAACATGAGAATTCAGGACAAGCCCAAGCTAGACTCCCAGACATTCTTCCTGGGCATTTTATAATTATCTATGCCAAAGTCTCTGTTCAGTGCTAAACCGGGCATTTAATGAGGTAGTCCCTTTTCCTAATAACTAAAGAGCTAGCTAATGCCTTTGAGAAGGCTGTTACTCTTGAAGATTTTTAAATTCTTAACCATTCTTCAGGTCCTATCTCCACTCCACCTCCACCTGGAAAATTTCCCTTTAACTCTCCCAACCACACCATCACCTTCAGCTATGCTCCATTGGGTGAGACCTTCCCTGGACTTTTCTGGCATTTCATATGTATCCCTCTTTTGAGTTTCTACATTCTATCTTGAAATTATATACACAAATGTGTGTATATCTGATATCCTCTATTACAGAGTATAAGCTCCTTAAGGGCTTATTTATCTCTGTAGCTTTCGCAGCACCCATGAATAATACTGTATACTGTAGACATGGAAAAGGGAAAGAAAGAGAGGGGAGGGAGGGGAAGGGTGGTGGAGGGAAGGGAAGGCAAGGGAAGGGAAGGTGTATCACAGGTCCTGAGTTCAAATCCTGCTTCTATCACTACCTGTGTGGCCTTGGGAAATTTACTTAACCTCTATCATCCCTTCTAAATCTATGATTCTAGGAAGGAAGAGAAGTTAGAGAAAGTAGAGGGGAAGGGAGGGGAGGAGAGAAGAAAAACTGAGCTTCTTTTTAGATTCACAGAGTGTTAGACCTTGAAAGGACCACAGAGGTCATCTAGGCCAACTCTTTCATTTCACGGGTGAACACACTGTGTCCTGAGAGGGCCAAGATCATGCAGCTAATTAGTGGTAGGTTTTCCAGTTTGAAAGCCAATGTTCTGATCTAAAAGCCTGTCCAAACATGCCACCAGTAAAGCCATGGCATTCATCTGAATGAACGGGAAACAGTGACGATTATTTTGTTTGATTTTTCTGGAGTGACTGCCATAGTTCTGTTTGAGGGCCTAGACATAGTCAAAGGGATAAGAGACCAAAAAGTTCAGGCCAAAAATTCTATATTCCTCATGGCATATATGAATAAGTGCCATGGAGACTTAACTTAAAAAGGGAGACTTAACCAAACCCATCTTATTCAGAACAATCACATCCAATCGTCCCTAGACTCCAACATAGGCAAAGCTGTGAAATTCCCAGCTCTGGGCCCAAAATGGAAATCTGTGTTATGAAATAAAAGCCATGGAGATGGGATTTCAATATGGGCAATGAGTCAGTTCACTGACTGCATAGCAATTCCTTCCCACTTCTGAAATGAGGACTCCACAGCCCCGAAAGAGGGGAACAAAGCATCCTGCTCTGTTTGGCTGCCAATCTCCTGGCTCAACAGTCACCCAGCAACCAAGGGACAAATGAGGAAGGAGGAGGAGGGGAGGGAGTAGCAGCCACTCTGAAAGCCTTATCCTAAGAGTGACTGAGAAGTAAGACTTGGCCAGGCAGACAAATTCCCCACCACCCCCCCACACACACACACCCCAAGACAGGCAGATTTCCAAGGCTTGGCTGTGCTTGTCATCCCATAAACAGATAATCAGATAACCAGAGTTCACTTCCCAGACTGAGATTCTCTCAGCCCATGTGAAGGTGTTGCTGTAACCTGAACTAGGCTCTCTTGGGATTTCCAGGCCCAGCAACAGCTTTTCATCAGGCTGACTGGGCTTTTTTCCAATAACAGGATTTCTGCAGTGTGATTCAACTGTGTGAGTGTCTGTCTTCTTATATGCAGACTCAGGGGGAGGCTGAAGGTTGAGGGTATCTAATCTGGTTTGAGGGAGTTCAGGATTGCCTCAAAAGGGATCCTGATTCAGTGAGCTGACTTCCTGATTAAGATATAGAGAGAGATATATAGATATATATACATATATATTTATATATATATATATACACATATATATTTATGTTTTTATATATGCACATACACATTCATACACACACACACACACACACACACACACACGTATATTTCTGCCTCTCTCTTTCTCTCTGTATCTCCTTCTCTGTCTTTGTCTCTCTGTCTCTGTGTGTGTCTTTTTCTCCCTTCTCTTTCTTTTTCTCTCCTCTCTCTTCTTCCTTCTCTCTTCTCCTTCCCTTCCCTTCCCCTCTCCTCCTCCTCTTCTGTCTGTCTGTCTGTCTGTATGTCTGTCTCTCTCCCCTCTGTCTCTCTGTCTCTCCCCCCTCTCCACATTTCTCTGCATCTCCCAATGTCTCTGCCCTCCCAACCCCACATACACACACAAAAGCACACGAGAGCGAACACACACACACGCATACACACACACAAACACACACACCTTCCAGAGGTATCATTTAAGACCACCATTCATAAATACTTGGTCATTCCAATAATAATAACTGACATTTACATAGTGCTTTAAAGTTTGCAAAGTATATAACAAGCATAATTTCATTTGAGTCTCCCTAAATCCCTGGGAGAAAGCCATTGCAGGTATAAACATGCCTTTTTTATAGATAAGGAAACCATTTTAGAGAAAGGTAGTGACTTGGCCCAGAGTTTCCAGGAATTAAATGGCAGGGGCTGGATTCAAACAGAAGGCTATCCAGCCCTACATTTACTTACTCTATTGTGCCACCTTTCTAAAATTGGGGGAAACCCCCTCCAGCTGCTTTCTGTGTAGGGATTAGACAAAGGCAATAGTGTATCAGGGATGTAAAAGGCAAACATTTTCCTGATGCCCACAACTGATAAATGTGCTTGTGCGTGTGTGGATGGCTGGATATGTATGTTAGATATGTAGGCATGTATGCATAAATATACACACATACATATTAGTGTTCATATGCATACACATAAAACACAGAGCTATAAGAGAGTTTAATGTTATAATGATGAAGTTTACCTTCTTTCAGACTTCATAAGTAGATTTAAGAATCATCAGCATAAAGATAATAACTGAAACCATGAGATCTGACGAGATTACCAAGTGAAGTCATGTAGAAGGTGAAGAGAAGAAGGCCCAGGACCGAGTCCTCAGAGACACCCCCCTGTAGCATGTGTAACCTGCATGAAGATCCAGCAACAGAGACTGAGAAGGAGCCAGAAGACAGACAGGAGGAAACTGAGAATAAAGTAATTCCATGGAATTCTAGAGAGAAGACTGTATCAGGGAGGGAAAGGTGACCCATAGTGTCAAAGGCTGCCGAGAGGTGAAGAGGAATGAGGACCGAGAAAAGGCCATTGGATTTGGTGATTAAGAGATCATCGATAACTCTGGAGAGGGCAGCTTCTGTTGAATGATGAAGTCAGGAGGCAGATTATAGAGAGCTAAGAGAAAAAGAGAAAAGGAAGGGAAAGCATCATACTCATATAACTATATAATATATGGTACGCAATATATGATCATATATATTATATATGGACAAGTGCTTATTTTTGCTAATTATAATTATATAATATATTACATACTTACATCATGTATTATATATAATTACATAATATTTGCTAACTATAATCATATATCATATATAAAGACACATATATGCATATATTTTCTCTCTTAATATAATTTAAACTCTTTGAGGGAAGGATTTGAGGGCAGCCTGATTTGGGGATGTGCAAGGAGTAGTAAACAGAGAGAAGGGAGATCATGAGGAGCCCATCAAGATGACAGATCCAAGAGGTAGGAGAACCAGCGGGTTCCGTGCCATAGGAAGCTGCTTCAATGTCCTGTCCCCCAAGGTGCCTTCCTGTCTCCAGCTCTCTTCCTATAATCTCTCCCCCTCTCTGAACTGTCAGGTTACTAATTATTTTTACCATCATATTTGTTATCTGTAGAGGCAGCATGAGGCTGTGGAAATGACATAAGCCTTGAAATCAAATGAGACCTAGCTTGAAATCCTTCTTCCCAAACTTGCTGAAGGTGATGATTGTGTCCTAGCTCTTTTCTAAGCTTCAATTTCTTTATCTATAAAACAGGGCTAATAATACTTGCCCTGTAGATCTTACAGGGTCATCATGGAGAAAGTTTTATAAACTATAAAGTTCTAAGGAAATGGAAATTAGTGTAATCATTACACCATTCAAAGCTCTTTGGGAATACATCTTTTCTTAACAGGGTTTCTCTCCATTCATTCATTTCTTAGGTCATATAGCTTTGTAATTGTTCAGTCGTTTCCAGTTGTGTCTGACCCTTTGTGACCCCATTCAAGGTTTTCTCGGCAAAGATACTGGAGTGGTTTGCCATTTCCTTCTCCAGCTCATTTAACAAACAGATAAGGAAACTGAGGCAAACAGGGTTAAGTGACTTGCCCAGGGTCACACAGCTAGGAAGTATCTAAGGCTGGATTTGAACTCAGGAAGAGGAGTCTTCTTGATGGTGCTCTATCCTCCACCTAGTTGTCCCTAGAGTCAGAAGATCTGGGCTCAAACCCTGTCTGTGTACCTTCATGATTTGGAGTGAGTCACTCATCTTGTCTGAGCTTTAGTTTCTTCCACTGGAAAATGAGAGTTGGATCTGAATGCCTCTGAGATCCCTTCCTGCCCTAAATCTATGATGAAGGAATGGATGATTAAGTGAATGAATGGGAATGATTACTTCCTCCATGCCGGGCATACAAATACCAGAGAGAGATAGGCCTGCATTCTAAAAGGAGGAGACAACACATATGAGGAATGGTGGCTATGGAAGGGCGTGTTAGTCTGTTAAGTCCAATAGAACGATGAATTTATAGGAGATTTCCAGAAGCAATTCTAGTGCTGATTGGATGGCTATTCCCAGAGCAAGAGGTGGAAAAGCAAAGGATGGGGATAGAAGGAAAAGTAGAGAACCGTAGCAGGAAGATGATCATTGTGAAGCATGGGCCAGCTAAAGATGATGGCTTCTCACTGAACAAAAGGGCAGCCATAGTGGGGCAGCAAACAGGGAGGCATGACAGGAAGATGGCCAGAGTGAATGATGCACAGCTGAGAGTCCGGGGTCAGTTAGGCCCGAGATCAAGGTCCTAAGAACAGGACGAGGGAAGAGTCACGTGAATTCAGTACTACAAATTAAGTAATCATATTCAATTTAATAAGTAATAATGAGTAAGTAATAACAATAATGGGGTAGTGAGGTAGCACGGTGGATGGATAGAGTGCTGGGCCTGGAGTCAGAAGGACCCAAGTTCAAATCTGGCCTCAGATACTAGCTAGCTCTGTGACCCTGGGTAAGCCGCTTAACCCTGTTTGCCTCAGTTTCCTCATCTATAAAATGAGCTGGAGAAGAAAATGGCCAATTACGGCAGTATCTCTGCCAAGAAAATCCCAAATGGGATCGCAAAGAGTCAGACACAACTGGGAACAACTGAACAATAACAACAATTATGATATATATCATATCATATCATATCATATCATATCATATCATATCATATCATATCATATTATATTACATTATATCATATTATATTATGTTGCATTATATTATATTATACTACATTATGTTATATTGCATTGCATTGCATTATATTATATCATATAATATCATATCATATCATATCATATTATATTATATTATATTATATTATATTATATTATATTATATTATATTATATTATATTATATTATATTATATTATATTATATTATATTGCATTATGTTATATTATGTTATGTTATGTTATGTTATGTTATGTTATGTTATGTTATGTTATACTATATTGCATTATGTTATATTATGTTATGTTATGTTATGTTATATTATATTATATTACATTACATTACATTATATTATACTATATTATACTATATTATATTATATTATATTATATTATATTATATTATATTATATTATATTATATTATATTATATTATATTATATTATATTATATTATATTATATTATATTATATTATATTATATTATATTATATTATACTATATTATATTATACTATATTATATTATACTATATTGTATTATATTATAATAATAATAATAGTGCTTTAAGGTTTGCAAACATCTCATTTTATCCTCACAACAACCCTGAGAGATAGGTGCTATTATTATCATCACCACTTTACAGATGAGAAAACTGAGGCAGTGGGGTCATACAGCCATTAAGCATCTAGGGCCTGACTCCATGTCTAGGGCTCTATCCACTAGGCCACCAAGCTACCTCACTACAAACAAAGCCCCATGTTAGGTATTAGGGATACAAATAAAACAATGCCTGCCCTTGTGGAACTTAGATCCCATTAGGAGATAGAATATGCACTGAGATAAGTAAATATTAAGACTATGCAAAAGTCCTGCCCTCCCCCAGCCTCAGCTTCCTCATCTGTAAAATGCAGAGGCTGGACTAGATGGTTTCTGAGATCTCTTCTCAGATCCAGATCCAGGATCTCTGGATCTTATGACTTCATATACAAAGTGATTCCAAGCGAGAGACGGCACTAACAACCATAGGAATCAGGAACAACCTTGTCTAAGAAACAATACGTCGAACTATGCCACCTTTACATCCTCCATGCCTAGCACAGATCTGGGTGCATAGCAGGAAAATAACAAGAGTTGAAGATTTACAAAGCACTCTGCATGTTATATCATGTGGGTCTTATAGCAGGCCCGTGAAGCAGGTGCTTTTATTTTCTCCATCTTATGGATCAAGAGAAGTGAAATTATTTCACCAGGGTCACATAGTTAGCAAATGTTTATGGCTGGATCTGAACTTCCATCTTCCTGACACTGAGTCCAGCTCTCTGTCTGCTATGATATTAGTCACCTCACTAAACACTTGACTTTCCCAGACAGGAAGCAGGGTACTCCGATTTGCTAAGAAAGGCAGATATCAAGGCCAACATGAGACCTGTAAGAAATTCTGCAAAGAAGAAATGGGCCCCTTTTTTAACAGGAGAGTCACATTATGCTGAGCCATCTAACAAATGCTCTCGGTCAGATTTCAAATTCTTGTTATAATTAATAACAGAAAAGTGAGAGCCTGGAGCTGCATGCAAATCATCCTTTATTCAGGCCTGCTGCCAGCAACCAACCAGTCAGGATGAAGGATGTAGTTCATAAGCCTGTAATGAAATTAATTAATGGGAAGATGACATGAAGATAGATGCCAGGTTGCTCAGCCGTCATAACCTAAGCCAGTTCTTTTAATTTGTATATATCTCCAGTCTCCATAGGAAGCTAGGCGAAACCACTTACCAATGCCCTCTTAGATTAGGGACAAGGATAATGTGTGCTCGATGGACAGTTTCAGCACCATCCAAGTGACCTATATGTGGTCTACACTGTGAGTTCTAATTTAGAAATTCTCAGAGATGGATTCCACTGAACCATAGAATCTTGGCATTGGGAGGGACTTCAGAGGTCACCTGGTCCAGCCTGTACTAGAGCATGAATCTTCTGGATGACATCTCTGACAGGTGGGCACCTGACGTTTTTCAAAAACCTGAACGAATGAATGAATGAGCATTAATTTAATGCTTACTATGTGCAAAGTGCTGTGACGATAACACAATAGTCCCTATGCTCAAGATTCTAACAGAAGGAAAGAGTACATACAGAAGGGAATGGCTAGACAGCAGATAGAAAGGTCTTCTGGTCCTTAGGATGCAGCAGCAGAGCAAATAGGCTTATCTCCTCTTAAATGTCATTTCTGCTAATAAAACCATCTCCATTTCGATTGTTAATCTACTTGATGATGCTAAGGACTTTGTTGATGAAAACTTTATTTTCCAGGACTTTGGAGGCTGTGGCTGATAAAGAAGTGGAGGCTGAGGCACTTGTTGTAGGGGGTCCCATTACCTCAGGAAGCAACCTAGACTACTTCAGGACACACCAAATTGTTAGGAAGTCCTTCTTTAAACTTACATGGATCTGTGATCTCATAGGCAAAGAATTTCCCTTCAATGGTACAGATCACATCCCTACTCCATTACTTCCCAATGTATCTAATTTTCATCCATATTCTCAGTGGATAGAGTCCTGGACATGGTCAGGAAGATCTAAGTTCAAATCCAACGTCAGATACTTACTTAGCTGTGTGACTTAAAGTCACACTGTTTGCCTCAGTTTGCCTATCTGTAAAATGAGCTGGAGAAGGAAATGGTGAAACACTTTGGTTTCTTTGCCAAGAAAACCCCAGATGGGGTCACAAAGAGTCAGACATGACTGAAACAACTGAACAACAACAACAGACATGACATCAGGAGACTTGGGGCTTAATAGGGCTACGCCCGTGAGCAGGAATGATAAGAGTAAGTGAAGTTAACCCAGTGCTTTACATCCATCTTCTCATTAGACCCACACAACAACCCTGTGAGGTAAGGACCACACATCACCACCAGCCATGTTTTACTGACGAGGAGACTGAGAAGTGGCTTGCCTGCGTCACACAGCTAGTAAGTCTCTGACCTTGGCTCACACCCACATCAGCGTGATTCCAAGCCCCTTAGCCACTAAACCCCACCACTTCCACAAGGGGTAAGTCACCTCTCATCTGTCAGTCACAGCTTCCTTATCTGTAAAACATGTACAGTAATGTTTCCACTATCTACCCCTTAAGAAGGCAGACTGACGTCCCAGATAAAGAGAGAGATGAAATTAGGATTTTTTATACTTCAGTTAAGTTTCACAAATCACACCTGGGCAAGTGGATAAATCACTTGAATGGAGAATGAAGAATGAGGAGAAAAAACAGAGACTGCGGATGCTGACAAATCACACCGATGACGAAGCCATCCCTGGGCAAGATGGTAGAGGAATTTATTTGAGTCATCTGGCAGCATCCTATTTTAACTTCTTATTTTTGCTGGCCGGATGCTAAGTTCTATGTTTTCTGCTAAAGGCCTGAAAGGACGTCAGCCCCCACCGAATTCAGTGTCATGGGCCAAAGCCTCAGCTGTCCTTCCCTAGTTACAGCTCCTTTGGAGGGCTGGCCGCAGAGTCAGGAAGAATTGGATTCAAGTCTTGCCTTTGACACTATAGAAAATGGGACTTTGGGCAAGTTCCTTAACCCCTTGGTGCCTCAGGCAACTCTCTGAGATAGTTAAAGTTGTGGCATTGGTAGAGTAAGTTTCCATACCAGCAGATCCTGAACTAAATACGTACATAAACATGGATGAGAGGGGGAAAGAAGGAAGGAAGGAAGGAAGGAAGGAAGGAAGGAAGGAAGGAAGGAAGGAAGGAAGGAAGGAAGGAAGAAAGGAAGGAAGAAAGGAAGGAAGCAAGGAAGGAAGGAAGGAAAGAAGGAAGGAAAGAATGAGGGAAGAAGGGAGGAAATGATGAAGAATTGAGCCATTTTGTGAATGAGGTGGCATGTCACATTTGTGACAAAGAGCACTGAGTAGGGAGTCGAGGGCCTGGGTCTTACCTAGAGCTTTGTCTTTGACTCTATGTAAATATTAAGCAAGTGAGGCCCATAGGCTGAGGACTATAAGGGATCTTCAGTGTCATCCAGCCCCACCACTTCATTTTCCAGAGAACAGAGCTGTGCCCCGAGACGTCCTGACTTGCCCAAGGTCCCACAGATAAGCGTGTCAGAGGTGGGTTTCAAACCTAGGTCCTCTGACCCCAGATCCCACGCTCTCTTTCTCTCCTCTCCCACTCCACCATAGAAATGTGTTCTAACTCTCCAGTTCCCAGGTCCCTCTCCATTCCTAAACCAGCCATGGTACAATTTACAGTTTTATGACAGCTGCCAATGTCAGTGGTGACTCTCTGGTTAAGTGAGATGCAGGCACTCAGGAGAGTGAGTAAGCTCCTAGCCATTCGTCCAGGGTAGACCTCACTCTGTACTTCCTGGCTGAAAGCTCTCATTGTCTATAGGGGCGTGGGCCCCAAAGCCAAGCACTCCAGCTACATTCCTCTCCTTGGGCAGCTCCACTGTGGGAGCACAAAGGTGAGGGCCTGCTATTGATTGTCTGTTTCCTTTTTTGGGCTCAGCTCAAGGGCAGCATCCAGATTTCAGGGAAGGGCTGCTTTTATCCAATTTTCCAGCCCACCTGAGTTGACAGATGTAGAATTGTCTCCCACTACATGAGTCAGTAATGAATGGTGCGGGGGATCGGTGAGAAGGTGCTCTTGTAGCCACAACTCACATAGAAGGGAGTAAAAGAAAGACAAATTGTTCCAGTGTGCCTAATTTATACCAATCTTGTTATTGGAAAGGTCTAATATTCCCCGCTTTTCAAAAATGCTAAACTTGTAAATCAGACAATTTGGGAATTATGATGATTAGCATTTATACAGCACTTTACATAACCAAATATTCTCCATTCTAAAGCACAGTAAAGGGGAAAGGGCTCTTAAGTGGGAATCAGAGGGCCTTGGCTCAAACCTTGACTATTTACAATGTATTGGGTGATTTTAAACAGGTCACTTAATCTCAGAGTCTCCATTTCCTTAGGAGAATAGTAGTGCCTTGGACTTAATGGCATTGAAGATTCTTCCCAGCCTTTGATGCTTTGAGCCCGTGATCTTAGGATCTTCCCTAGAATCAGGAAATCTCAGCTTGCATCCCAGCTCCAACACTCATTCCATGCGTTCCCTTGGTCAATTGACTTTCACTGTCTAAGATGTTTCCTCATCAGTAAAATTAAGACAATATTCTCACCATTTACCTCACAGAATCATTGTGAGGAAAGGGTTTTACAAACTTGAAGGCGAGAGGGTGAGAATTTAGACTTTTAACTGGTGCCCTAATAGTGTCCTAAGGACAGCAGCTGCAAGAGGCAATGTTAGGACCAGCTAGTCATACTGAGAAGAGGCAGCTTCAAGCAAGCTAGAAGAAATCTAACAGAAAAAGAGGTCCAACATGCCTTGTTGTTGTTCATTCAGTCACATCTGACTCTTTGTGACCCCATGGACTACATAGCACATCAATACTGCCCATGGGGCTTTCTTGACAAAGATACTGGAGTGGTTTGCCATTTCATTCTCCAGCTTATTTTACAGATGAGGAAACTGAGGTAAAGAGGGTTAAGTGACTTGCCCAAGATCACACAGCTAGTAAGTGTCTAAGGTCAGATTTGAACTCAGTTCTTCCTGACTCCAGGCCTGGCAACTAGGTGGTGCCATGGTTCCGCTGGACCTGGAGTCAGAAAGACCTGAGTTCAAATCTGGCCATATGTACTTGATGGCTATTTGACTCTGCACAAATCATTTCAATGTTGTCTGCTTCAGTTTCTTCGATTATACAATGGGGATCATAAAAGCACCTATGTCCTAAGGTTGTTGTGAGGAAGAGAAACCAAATGAGATAATATTTATAAACTCAACAGTGCCTGGTACATAGTTAGAGCTTAATAAATGCCTGTTTAATTTTTTTTCCCTTCCCCCTAAAGAGGATATCTTTAGGATTCTAGAGAAATGACTTCCAAAGTTGTAAGTTGCTACCTCCACCAAATGTACTCTAAGGTTAAGCCCACTTTTTCCCAGTGTGGAAGAGTGTGTCACAGACATCTGTGGGGAGTGTTTTATGGCCTCTGTTCTTACTATATCACCTTGGTAAACATACTTGACTGAAAACTAATGACATCTGGCTCACATTGATATTAACTGATAATCACAGGTGAGGTACGCTGGTGGGGGCTCAAGAATTATCATACTAGAAAACCACTGCAATCCCTCAGGACCACCTCTGAGGGGAGATGTTTCCTTTGCTATCTGGGACCCTAACTGGCCAGGAGGAGTACAGTTTAGGGGAAGTCCCAAGTCCAAGCCTATACTACATTGCTGATGGGCCCATAGAGATTAAATGACTTGCCCACAGATTCAAACCTAAGAATTCCAATTTTAAATTCAATGCTCTAATACACTACACAGTAGATTCAGTGGTAAAAGATTCGAGGGCTTAAATGAGAAACGGTTAATAGGTCCCATTAATTATTTATTTGCTTCTCCAAAACACTTAATCAAAGGAGGGTGATTAGCTGGAATGTACAGTTAATAGCTACTATTTCCTCCTCCAGGCCCCTGAAGATCAGAGAAGAACCGCAATCATGGAATAATATGAGTATATGATTTGGGAGCCGGGATAGTTTCTCTCAGATGATCATTTCCCCCTCCTCCAGAGCACCATGGTATTTCTTCCCCTGGCATAGAGAGAAGACCACTCCACGATTAAATTATCTAAGTTTCAGAGCCCTCTCTCCTTCCTTGGTAAACAAAGCACTTGCTGGTTTTACCTAATGAAGCTGTCCCTGTCCCCTACTGCTTGCCTCCAGAAGATCATAATTATCTCCAGTGACAGGTGATGAAGCCAAAATGTTTGTGTGTGTGTCTTTGTTTTTAAAGGGATAAGAAAAAACAAGAATGAAGGAAAGAAAAATATAATGAAAAGAGTCTAAAGATCATTCTAATGACTTAACATGACAAGGGTGTGAGGAAGCAGAGAAAGGAATGACCTAGCCCACTCCCCAGCCCTACAAAGGAGCTTCCAGCATATTACCTCTGCAAATTAGGAAAGCAATAAAGCCTTGGTTTTCTTAATAATTGCTTCTGATTCCATTTTCAGATTCATTTGTGGGGGTGGGCTAATGCATGTTGTGCAACACTGCTCAAAGTCTCCAATAATTACAGGCATATTTTGCCTTTCGGTATCTTTTTTTTTCATTTTCTTTAATTCCATTGTCAGACAGGGGATTTTTGTCTTTTCTTTTTGCCTACTTCTAATTGTGGGACCTTGTCAAGCATCATTCACATGACAAATGGAACAAGTTTTCTTTTATCTGACTTGATGAGTTTTGAGTTAGGTGTGCAAGGAAGGTGTCTTTATCCTGGGCTCTTTCTTTTCCCCTATTCAGAACTTGCATTTGGAGTCACTGTTAGAAAAAGAAATGCTTTTCTTTTTTTCCTGTAGGGAGCTACATCAAATTTTCAAGGGCTATCGGTCGATACAAACATTCTGCAGTGAAATGGTGCTTTCAGCCTCAGTTTCAAAACAATTGGTAAACAGCTTTTGTGTTCCTGGTAAAGTGCATAAAACATGCAGGAAATATTGTGCTGGACAGAGGACTGGATCTGGAGTCAGAGGACGTGGGTGTAAGCTCTGCCTCTGCTGATGACTTTTTTGTCTGATCGTGAGCAAGTGACTTAACTTCCCTGTGCCTCAATTTCCCCATCTGTAAAATGAGAAGGCTGGACTGGATGCTCTCTAAAGTGCCTTCTAACACTTGATGACAGACAGATAGACAGATAGATATATACATAGATGCATTAATGGATGGGTGGATGGATGAATAGATAGATAGAAAGACAGTCATACGAATATATAGCCAGACTGATTAATAAACAGTCAATCAATAAACATTTATTAAGTATCTACAATGTTCCAGGGACTGTGCCAAGCACTGGGGATACAAAAAGAGGCAAAAGCTAGTCTCTGCCCTCAAGGAGTTTATAATCTAATGGGGGAGATAGCATGCAAACAACTATGTACAAACAAGTTATATGCAGGATAAATTGGAAATGATTAGAAGAAGGAAGGTACTAGGATTAATAAGAGTTGGGAAAGGCTTCTTGAAGAAGGTGGGATTTTATGTGGGATTTGAAAGAAGCAAAGGAAGACAGAAAGTGGAGATAAGGAGGGAAAACATTCCAGGGAACAGTCAGAGAAAATTCCTGGAAGCGAGATGAAGTATCTTATTCAAGAAACAGTGTCACTGGATCAAGGAGCATTAGAGTTCTCTAGTCTATCTATATGTGTATTCATCCAGATAGATAGATAGATAGATAGATAGATAGATAGATAGATAGATAGATAGATAGATAGATAGATGAATAGATAGATAGGAAGGACAGATAGACAAATTGATAGACAGACAGACATATATAGATAGGTAGATGAATAAAGAGATAGGAAGAAGGACAGATAGATACATAGATAGATAGATAGATAGATAGATAGATAGATAGATAGATAGATAGATAGGTAGATAGATAGATAGAAAGGACAGACAGACAAACTGATAAACAGATAGACAGATAGATAGATAGATAGATAGATAGATAGAATGACAGATAGATAGATAGATACATAGATAGATAGATAGATAGATAGATAGATAGATAGATAGATAGATAGATAGATGGAGAGAGAGAGGGAGAGAAAGAGAGAGAGAGAGAGAGAGAGAGAGAGAGAGAGAGAGAGAGAGATGAATAGATAGCTAGGAAGGACAGATAGACAAATTGATAGACAGACATAGATAGATAGATAGATGAATAAATAGATAGGAAGAAGGACAGACAGATTGATTAGATAGATGGACAAATAGATAGATGAATAGATAGGAAGGGCAGACAGACAGACAGACAGATAGATAGATCAATTGCTCATCTACAATCCTACGATTCTCCCCTAAAGAATTAATGACATTTTTGTTTGCAAAGTTGTGAACTGATCCAACAAAGTTGAAGAACAATTAGGAACCATGCCCAGAGGGCTATAAAAATGTGCATACCCTTTGATCCAGGAATACCACTTCTAGGGCTGTATCCCAAAGAGATCATACAAACGGGAAAAGGACCCACATGTACAAAAATATTTATAGCAGCTCTTTTTGTGGTGGCAAAGAATTGGAAATTTAGGGGATGGGGAATGGCTGAACAAGTTGTGGCATATGAATGTAATGGAATACTATTTTGTTATAAGAAATGATGAGCAGGCAGACTTAATGAACTTAATGACTTAAATGAACTGATGCTGAGCAAGGAGAGCAGAACCAGGAGAACATTGTACACAGTTATAGCCACATTGTGTGATGACTAACTTTGATACACTTGGCTCTTCTCAGCAATGCAAGGTTCTAAGACAATTCCAAAAGGCTCATGATGGAAAATGCCATCCACATCCAGAGAAAGAACTATGGAGTCTGAATGCAGATCGAAACAGACTATTTGCTCTCTCTTTTTTTTGTTTTGTTTTTTGTTTATTCTTCCTCATGGTTCATTCCATTGGTTAGAATTTTTCTTTACAACATGACTAGTATGAAAAATCGGTTCAACATGAACGTATATGTTGAGCCTATATCAGATTGCGTACTGTCTAGAAGAGGAAAGAGAAGGAGAGAAAATTTAAAATTAAAAAGCTTGTGCAACTGAATGTTGTAAAGTAAAACCAAATAACTTTCTTTAAAAAAGAATTAATAACATTTGCAAAGGCCCACTTTAAGTGCTCTTCAGTATATTGCCAGCATTGATTTTCACAAAAGTTTGAATTACAAATTTTTCCCCATTTCTACCCTCCCCCCACTCCAAGATGGCATATATTCTGGTTGCCCCGTTCCCCACTCAGCCCTCTCATCTGTCACCCCACTCCCCTTCCATCCCCCTTTCCCTTCTTCTCTTGTAGGGCAAGATAAATTTCTATGCCCCATTGCCTGTGTATCTTATTTCCTAGTTGCATGAAAAAACTTTTTTTTGTTGTTGTTGTTTTTGAACGTCTGTTTTTAAAACTTTGAGTTACAAATTCTCTCCCCATCTTCCCTCCCCACCCACCCTCCCTAAGAAGGCAAGCAATTCAACATAGGCCACATGCGTATCATCATGTAAAACCCTTCCACAATACTCATGTTGTGAAAGATTAACTATGTTTTGCTCCTTCCTAACCTATCCTACTTTATTGAATTTTCTCCCTTGACCCTGTCCCTTTTCGAAAATGTTTGTTTTTGATTACCTCCTCCCCCTGTCTGCCCTCCCTTCTATCATCCCCCCTTTTTTATCTTCTTCCTCCTTCTTTCCTGTGGGGTAAGATACCCAACTGAGTGTGTGTGGTATTCCCTCCTCAGGTCAAATCAGATGAGAGCAAGATTTACTCATTCCCCCTCACCTGCCCCCTCTTCCCTTCCTACAGAACCACTTTTTCTTGCCACTTTTATGCGAGATAATTTACCCCATTCTATCTCTCCCTTTCTCCCTCTTTCAATACATTCCTCTCTTATCCCTTAAATTGATTTTATTTTTTTAGATATATCCCTTCATCTTCAACTCACCCTGTGCCCTTTGTGTGTGTATATATATATGTGTGTGTGTATATATGTATATATGTATACACACATATATATACATATATATACCTACATATATACATACATAGACACACACATATATATATATATATGTATACACATATACATATATGCATATTCCTTTCAGCTACTATGAAATTGAGGTCTCATGAATCATACCCATCATCTTTCTATGTAGGAACGTAAACAAAACAGTTCAACTTTAGTAAGTCCCTTATGATTTCTCTTTCTTGATTACCTTTTCATGCTTCTCTTGATTCTTGTGTTTGAAAGTCAAATTTTCTATTCAGCTCTGGTCTTTTCACTGAGAAAGCTTGAAAGTCCTCTATTTTATTGAAAATCCATATTTTGCCTTGGAGCATGATACTCAGTTTTGCTGGGTAGGTGATTCTTGCTTTCAATCCTAGCTCCATTGACCTCCAGAATATCATATTCCAAGCCCTTCGGTCCCTTAATGTGGAAGCTGCCAGATCCTGTCTTATCCTGATTGTTTTTCCACAATATTCAAATTGTTTCTTTCTGGCTGCTTGCAGTATTTTCTCCTTGACCTGGGAGCTCTGGAATTTGGCGACAATGTTCCTAGGAGTTTTCTTTTTGGGATCTATTTGAGGAGGCGATCTGTGGATTCTTTCAATTTCTATTTTACCCTCTGGCTCTAGAATATCAGGGCAATTCTCCTTGATAATTTCTTGAAAGATGATATCTAGGCTCTTTTTTTGATCATGGCTTTCAGGTAGTCCAATAATTTTTAAATTATCTTTCCTGGATCTATTTTCTAGGTCAGTGGTTTTTCCAATGAGATATTTGATACTGTCTTCCATTTTTTCATTACTTTGGTTCTGTTTTATAATATCTTGATTTCTCACAAAGTCACTACCTTCCACTTGTTCCAATCTCATTTTTAAGATAGTATTTTCTTCAGTGGTCTTTTAGACCTCCTTTTCCATTTGGCTAATTCTGCCTTTCAAGGCATTCTTCTCCTCATTGGCTTTTTGGAGCTCTTTTGACATTTGAGTTAGTCTATTTTTTAAAGTGTTGTTTTCTTCAATATTTTTTTCAGTATTTCTTTGGGTCTCCTTTAGCAAGTCATTGACTTGTTTTTCACGGTTTTCTTGCAACATTCTCATTTCTCATCCCAATTTTTCCTCTACTTCTCTAACTTGCTTTTCCAACTCTTTGTTGAGCTCTTCCATGGCCTGAGACCAGTTCATGTTTTTCTTGGAGGCTTTTGGTGTAGGCTCTTGCACTTTGTTGACTTCTTTAAGCCGTATGTTTTGGTCTTTTTTGTCACCAAAGAAGGATTCCAAAGTCCGAGACTGAATCTGGGTGTGTTTTCGCTGCCTGGCCATGTTCCCAGCCAACTTACTTGACCCTTGAGATTTTTGTTGGGGTATGATTGCTTGTACTTTGTTCCAAGCTTGAGGGGATGCGCCGTTAATTTCAGAGCTATTTCTATACAGCCAGCTCTGCCACACCAGCACTCATCCTTCCTCAAGAACCACCAACCCAGACCTGATGCAAATCTTCAGCAGGCTCTGCACTCCTGCTCTGATCCGCCACTTAATTCTTCCCACCACATGGGCCTGGGGCCGGAAGTAACTGCAGCTGTAGTTCTGTAGCTGTACCTCCCCCACAGCCCCTGAGGCGGTGGCCCAACCTCAAACACTCTCCCCTGCAGCTTTTCCCACTAACCTTCTCTGTTGTCTTTGGTGTTTGTGGGTTGAGAAGTCTGGTAACTGCCACAGCTCACTGATTCAGGGTGCTAGGGCCTGTCCTGCCCGGCTCCTGGTCTGGTTGGTCCTGCTGCCTCCCACGCTGAGCTCTGCTCCCCTCCACTCCGTGCGCAATAGACCTCATGCAGTGACCATCCAGGCTGTCCTGGGCTGGATCCCTGCTTCCCTCTGCTATTTTGTGGGTTCTGCAGTTCTAGAATTTGTTCAGAGCCATTTTTTATAGGTTTTTGGAGGGATGTGGTGGGGAGCTCATGCAAGTCCCTGCTTTCCAGCTGCCATCTTGGCTCCACCCCCGGAAGTCCCTTCAGTATATTTCCAAAGGGAAAAGGGGGCAGAATCACAGAGCGAGAGAGAGAGAGAGAGAGAGAGAGAGAGAGAGAGAGAGAGAGAAATAGTAATAGAGATATAGATAGATATAGATATGTATATAGATATGAAATAGATACATACACATATGTGTGTGTGTGTGTGTGTGTGTGTGTGTACCATATCTATGCCTTTCTTTCCTTGTCCTCAAAAACCTTACATTCTAATGGGGAAGACCGCAAACACAGAACCAGGTACATCACAAAATATATGCAATCTATATGGAAGGTCATCTAAGAGGAAAGGGATCTGGGGTGGGGGTGGGGTGGAAAGCAGGGAGAGAAAAGCCCTCCACATCAGGAAGGTGAGATTTGAGCTGAGTCTTGAGTGAAGTCAAGGACCACAGAAGTCATATAGTCCATTGCACAAAGAAACAGACAGAGAAATGATGTGATACGACCCAACTCACACAGACAGGAGGTAGCAGAAGCAGGGTTACTCTCTAGGGAATCACAAGATCTTTCTTGTAAGGACACCCTCAAAGCAAAAGCTCACCTCCCAGAATATATACTCTTTAAGCTAATAGTCTCAGAGCCAGAACCCTCCTGACTCAGTGCCTAATTAGAAATTAACAAAAAGCGTATAAGCCTTCCTACAAGCAAGCAAGCTTCCCTTAGTGGGCTCCACATGAGGCCTGTTGATGGGCAGAGAAGATCTTATTCCCCATTAACCTTACAACTTGCCGTTGGGAAGACCTGAACTTGAATCTTGCCGTATTTATTAGCTGCGGGACCCTGGACAATCAATTTAATCTCTGTCAC
The DNA here is from genome assembly GCF_011100635.1 of Trichosurus vulpecula. Classification (NCBI taxonomy): domain Eukaryota; kingdom Metazoa; phylum Chordata; class Mammalia; order Diprotodontia; family Phalangeridae; genus Trichosurus; species Trichosurus vulpecula. The sequence goes on along the minus strand of NC_050573.1, from coordinate 45,977,836 downwards.
CCTCCGTTTCTCCATTTGTTAAAGTGGAGACAAAAATAGCAGCCCCTATACAGGGTCCTCGTGAGCATTAAATCAGATCACATGGGGAAAAAGCAGGAACAAGAGTGTCCCAAAAGTCTTAGTGCAGTTTTGAATTAAGAAAGCTTTAAAATGCACAAAGACTCTGCGGACAGCCTGTATAAAGGTTACTTATTTTTATTCTCAGCTATTGGTTTTACAAAGATTGACAAATACTCATTCTGTTTTCCCTCTCAGTCTTCACAAAACATTTAGTTTTGAACTTCTCAAATACTTAATAACAACAGCTTGCATTTACATAGCACTTTAAGGTTTACAAAGCACTTGTATTATCATGTAATTGTGGGTATTCTACTTATCTAAGTTTGTTTATCTCCCTAAGTTCTGGGATGATAGGAATGATGTCTTGTCTAAACATGGCATCTCTTCTCCAACCTCCTTCACCTTCCACAATGCTCTGTGTATAGCAGATGCTTCATAAATATTTGCATAATAATGTTTGAGTGCTTTTTTATTGTTTAGTCTCCTTTCAGTCATGTCTGACTCTACATGACTCCATTTGGGGTTTTCTTGGCAGAGATACTGGAGTGGTTTGCCATTTCCTTCTCCAGCTTATTTTACAGATGAGGAAACTGAGGCAAACAGGGTTAAGTGACTTGCCCAGGGTCACACAGCTAGTAACTGTCTAAGCCCGGATTTGAACTCAGGAAGAGGAGTCTTCTTGAGTCCAGGCCTGGCACTTTATCCACTGCACCGTCTAGCTGTCCCAATGTACCACCTACCTCCTTTAAGGTTTGCAAAATGCTTTATGATATCTCATTTTATCCTCATAACAACTCTGTGAGGTAGCTGCTATTATTATCCTCATTTTACCGATGAGGAAACTGAGGCAGATAGGTGAAGTGACTTATAGTTAGTAAGTGTCTGAGGCAGGATTTGAACTCAGGTCTTTCTGATTCCAGGCCCAGTGCTCTAAGTTCTCTCCTCCCAGGAATGGGGTGACTTCTTTGTCAGGCATATCATAGAAAAGATCCTTATTCAGGTCTGAGTTGGACTAAATGGTCTCTAAGGCCCCTTACAATTCTGAGATTCTGTGCTTCCGCCTATAATAATATATATTATGTAACATGTATTATACATATTATGTCTATAATGTCATATGTATTATATTTCTATAATATATAATAATACAAGGCTGGCTTTGGATCCCTAGGGTTCCGCACATAGTAAGCACTCAATAGGACAGAGAATAGAGTGTGAAGTTGTGTGAAGACCTGGCATCTAATCCCAGCTCATCCATTTACTACCGGCATCCTTGGACAAATCAACTACCCTCTTTGACATTCAGTTTCCTCTCTTGTAAAAATGTGGTTTTGGACAAGGTGGCCTCTACGATCCTGTGTCTGAATGCAATAAATAAAATGCTTGTTGAACTGAATTAGTGAAGGCTGTGGCATCCCACATTAGAATATGTTTCTAATGCTCAGGCATGCTACTGTAGACTGTATGCTGCTTGAAGCCAGATCTGCATCTTATTCACCTTTGGGTCTCCCCAGTGACTAGTATCTAGGACGGCATATTTCACAAGGCAAAGACCTCCCAAAAGGAGAGTGGTGCTCACTATGGCTCTTTCAGACATGGACTGGGGCCATTGATCGACCATCAACAAAGCATTATTCTGAGCTGGAGGAGGGATGAGCTGCTCTGGTCCATCCTTACTCTTGTGTCCCCTCTATCTTGAGACAAACAACCAGCGTCTGGAATTGGAGATACTGCCCTTAGAACTAGGCTGAGCCATATAAGGTTCAGAATCACAACCTTTGCCTCATTAGGGTCAAGTTCTAATGATCTAACCAGCTTTGGAAAAAAAGGAAAATTCCTGATGACTGTGTTGGCTAGGAACCCATCTCGGGTCAATGCTTAGAGGGCAGTCTATGCCCACCTCTCTACACCAAAATAGAAATAATAATAAATATAATCGGACAGATCTAGGAATTAGACCAAAGTGCCCAAATTCCAACCCCACTGAATAGTGTTCCAAACTCTTGGCCTTGAAGTTTTGAATATAAATTTCCTCCTTCCAAGTTATTCACTGCATGCCTGAACGTTAGCTGTCTCCCAGCAGTAAGCACCCCAAAGTAAGTGATGGTGAACTGTTTTCACCACTGAAGCAGGGGGCAGAACTTTAGCTCAGTTTAATCCCCCAGTGAAATAATATTTGCAGTTGAAAGCACAAAACAAACATGCTTATTTGTCTCCTTGCATAATACAGACTAAGAAAACATGGCCTATTTGGAGATTACCAGCAACATATAACATTTCCCAATGCCAAAGTAAATTCAACGCAGCAAACTCAAGAATGCCAGGTGTCAATTACACAGTCCAAAGCCTCAGCCCGAAAGGCAGCCTCCACTGCACTGTGATATACCTGAGGATTGACAGATGAAAGCTATTTTTTTCTCTCCCTTCCTTCCTTCCTTTTTTCCTTCCTGCCTTTCTTCCTTCCCTCCCTTTCTCTTTCCTTTCTTTTCTTCTTTGATGTTCCTTCCTTTCTTCCTCTTTCTCTTTTTTCCCTTCCTTCTTTCCTTCCTTCTTTTCCTCCTTTCTTTTTTCTTTCTTCTTCCTTCATTCCTTTCTTCTTTCCTTCCTTCCTTCCTTCCTTCATCTTTCTTTTCCCCCTCTCACTTTTTCTCTCTTCCTTCTTTCCCTCTCCTTTCTTTTTTTTCTTTCTTCTTTCTTTTTCCTTCATTCCTTTTTTCCTTCCTTTCTTTTTCTTTTCCCTCTCTTTCTCTCTTCCTTCATTCCTCCCTTCTTCCCCCTTCTCTTCCCCCTCCTTTCATTCCTTCCTTCCCACTTCCCTTTCTTCCCTCCTTCCTCTTTTTCTTTTGGCTTGAACTCTATTTTAAGAACTGGGGCTCTCTTCCTGGCCACTTCAATGTGCCTTTCAGCTCAGACACTGGCTGCTCGTGGGAATAGGAGGTGAGATAATGTACTGTACAAGCAGGACTTACCCCAACCAATGATGTAGTAGTAGAGATGCTTGCTCTCTTCCGAGCCGAACACCTTGATCACCATGCTGTAAAGATGCAAGCCTTCCACCAGCATCCAAGCAAAGGCACTCAGGAAGAAGAAGTGCAGCAGCACTGCTAAGACCTTGCAAGGAATCTATGGCCAAAGCAGAGAAAGACAAGATTTGAGACTTCTCTGGATTTTATGCTAATCCAGGGGTTCTGAAATGGGAATATGTGGATAGAATTCAGGGTGTCCATGAACTTGGATGGGGAACAAATAATTACATCTTTATTTTCATTAACACTTGGTGATCCTTTGTAATTCTATGTATTTTATTTTAAGCATCTAAAGACATCACTCAGAAAAGGGGTCTATAGGTTTCACCAGACTGCCAAAAGGGTACAGGACACAAAAAATAATTAAGAACCCTTGATCTAAATAGAGGTACTGGAACAAAATGGTTGGAAGAAGAGCAAAAAAACACCAATTAAATGATGTGTTGGGAGAAGCAGCATAGGGAACTGGAAAGACCTCTGACTCTGGAGATTGAGGCTCTGGGTTCAAATCATACCATCTCATGACTCTGGGGTAAGTCACAACCTCCCTAGACCTCAAATGTTTTATCTGTAAAATGAAGGGAGTAAACTAGATATGTTCTAAGGAACCTTCTATCTCTATATCTACGACTTTTTGCTAAAGTTTTATCTTCAGTAGGCATGACTTCCATTCATCAGGAAAGCTAGGTAGTATAATGGATCAGGGAATGGATTTGGAGTCAAGAAGATATGAGTTCAAATCTTGACTCACAAGGTGAGTCAAGGTGGGACCCAGAACAAATCATCTAACCTCTCTCAGCCTCCATTTCCCTATGTGTAACATGTGTGTAATAATGGCACCTACATCACGAGGTTGTAGGTCATGAGGATCAAATGATGATATATGTAATGTGTTTCTCAAATCATAAATCCTAGTTATAGAGATCAGGCAAGATGGGGGGGGTGCTCCTTATCATATAAGTGTGTGCTCCAACTGGGAGAAGTTTATCGAATCATAGCACTAGACCTGGGAGGGATGACAGAGGTCATTGAGTCCTATCCCTTCATTTTGCAGATGAGGAAACTGAGGCACAGAGAAATTAAGTGATTTGTTCATGCTCAAGGGAGAGGATCAAGAAGATACCTCAATGACTCTCTGATCTAATCCTCTCCTTTTAAATTATGTAACAAAGATCAGAAACTTTACATCCCTTAAAGGGCTATATAAATGCTAGCTATGATTAGGTCCCGATTAGTACCAATAACGAAAGTCCTGAATGGTTGTGCATCTTCAAATTTGTATTATATGAAACCATAATTATGTAAAATATGGTAATTGATTCCAGCCCAATGGAAATATGAAGTACAGATTCAAATAATGAGACCACTGCAAGGGATTCATTATTGAGACTTGGTTGTATTATAAGTATTTTATGAGAAACTCGGGGAGAATAGAGTCAAAGTCTTTTTCTTTTATGTCATACCAGTAGTAGGAATCAGAGGAAGGATTTGAACCAAGATCCGTTGACCCCAGAGTTAGTCCATTAATTATACTATTTTGCCACACTGCCCCCAGTAAGTGGCCAAGTTAGTATTCAAACCCCATCTCCAAATCGAGCACTTTCCTCCACTGTACCCAGCTGTTACAAGAGCCTAGCATTCCTCTTCCATTTTCTAACCACTTAGCATTGGGCTCCCTCCTGTTCTGACTCAAGGCCACTCTCCACCTGCACCCTCAGACTCATTTGAGGTACTTTCAGAATGAATCATCTCCTAAAACCTTTCCTTAACAATTGTACCCTGAAAACACACCCCACAGCCACGTCTAAAGCTACCAGATAGAGTAGAACTGAGCTCATACTGAAGAAAGGCAATTGGAACAATTAGCTAGGACAAGCCATTGCAGCATTCTGACTACTCAATGATGTGCCTATGCCTTTGCATTCCTAGGGCACTACCAGAATGCACCCTTAGGCTACAAGAGCCTTGTACTCCAAGGCAACAGAAGCCTTGAGGTTTAATCCAATTAAATTCGAGTTTCCTTGGCAAACACTTCTTAAGTGACTTCAATGTGAACAGTACTGCACTGGATATTGGGCATACAAGGATAGGCATAATGAAAGAAAGAAAGGAAGAAAGGAGGAAAGAAAGGAAGAAAAAGAAAGAAAGAAAGAAAGAAAGAAAGAAAGAAAGAAAGAAAGAAAGAGAGAAAGAAAGAAAGAAAGAAAGAAAGAAAGAAATAAAGAAAGAAAGGAAGGAAGGAAGAGAGAAAGAGAAAGAGAGAAAGAAAGAGAAAGAAAGAAAGAAAGAAAGAAAGAAAGAAAGAAAGAAAGAAGGAAGGAAGGAAGGGAAGGAAAGAAGGAAGAAAGGAGAAAGAAAGAGAAAGAATGAAAGAAAAAAGGAAGGAAGGAACAAAGGAAGGGAAAGAAAGAAAGAAAGAAAGAAAGAAAGAAAAAGAAAAAAGAGGAAGAAAGAAAGAGAGAGAGAGAGAAAGAAAGAAGGAAGGAAGGAAGCAAGCAAGGAAGGAAACTACCATGATCTTAAATTACACTGAGAAGAATAATGATCAAAATAAGGGAAGTGGTACTCCTGATGCCACTCCTGCCTTGATTACTGCTAAACCACATCTTGAATGCTGAGTTAAGTCTGAGATAATTTATTTTAAGAAAGTCAAGGACAATCTGGAGCAGGTCCTATACAAGGTGATCAGGATGGTGAGAAGAGAGTTCTGCCAAGCAAGCAATGGTTAAATGAATTAACGTTGATTTTCCTACAGGCAGTTAAGTGGCACAATGGATACAGTGTCAAGCCTGGAGTCAGGAAGACTCCTCTTCATGAGTTCATATCCAACCTAGATGCTTACTAGCTGTGTGACTCTGAGCAAATCACTTAATTCTATTTACCTCAATTTCCTCACCTGTAAAATGAGCTAGAGAAGAAAATGGCAAGCCACTCCAATATCTTTGCTAAGAAAACCTCACAAGGGTCGGATATGACTGAAAATGACTGACTGAACATATATACATACATATATGCCTACAGAAGAGAAAACATAAGGGGATATGGATTCAGCCTTCAAGGACCTGAAGGGCGGTCATACAGAAGATGGTTTAGACTTGTTTGGCCTGATCCCAGAGGACAGAATGAGGAACAATGGGTGGAAGCTGGGAGGGAAAAGGGGTAAATTTAAGCCTGGGGTAAGGATAGATTTTCTAAAAATCAGACCCATCCAAAAGTGAAATGGGCTGTCTGGAGGTAATGAATTTTCCTTAATTAAAAAGTCTTCAAGCAAAGGCCAGATGACTATTAGTCCCTTTTATATCTGGTGTTTTGTGAGTTTATGAATTTTTTCCATTTAGATGGAAGTCTCGGGGGTCCATGCCAAGCCTTATCAGCTTCAGCTCCCCAGGATTTTAGCTCCTTCTCCAACAGATTCAGAGAACTGTTGACAAAGCACTTTTCACATCTTTAAATGCTGCATACTTTATACATCAGATGATGCATTATTAATATTATTATCATTTCCATCACTGTGTTTCCAAACCTTACTTTTATCCAAACCCTCATTGGAAGGTTTAGAAATCTAAAAGGTCCCTTGACCTTCTCAATTTCCAAATGTGCTTGGTTTTCTTGGTTCAGAGATGTAGCACCTGATCCCTAATAACATTTTCTTCTTCTAACACTCTTGCCATATCTTGGTTATTCTCCTCAACACCCATTACACCTTTCTCTCTTGCTGCTACTCCAACACGCTCTAAGCCAGGGATGGGGAACATGCAGCCTCGAGGCCACACATGGCCCTCTAGGTCCTCAGGTGTGGCCCTTTGACTGAATCCAAACTTCACTGAACAAATCCCCTTAATGAAAGGATTTGTCCTGTAAAACTTGGACTCAGTCAAAAGACTGCATCCAAGGACCTCAAAGGCCACATGTGGCCTCAAGGCTGCAGGTTCCCCAACCCTTGATCTAAGACATAAGGGTACCTCATCTAGGATTTATTTATAAGGGAAAGGAATAATAAACTGAAATGTAGTGAAAGATGTACAATTAGTAAGGATATATTAAGCATCTTTTCTGTTTCAGGCACTACGTTAAGTGCTAGGGATACAAAAGGGAAAAAAAAAATGAAACAGTGCCTGCCCTCAAAAAGCTTACTTTCTATTTGTGAGGACAAAATGTGACAGACAACAGATACACAGGCAATAACCAACCAAAAGTACTTATTAAGTACCTACTATTAGGCACTGGGGATGCAACAACAATGAGCATCGCTTGCTCTCAAGGAGTTTATATTATACTGAAGGAGACAACATATGCATAACTAAGTATATATAAAGTTAAAATATAAATTCAAGATATTTGGGGGAGGGATCATGTAAAAGGTGACTCTAGAGCTGAGTATTGAAGGAGTCTAGAGATTCAAACATGCCATGGTGAGAAGGGAAGGCATTCTGGACATGAGGGAGAGCCTGTAGAAACTCATGAAAATCAGATGAAGTATTGTATGAGGAGCAGGAAGGGTCACCATGGTAGGACTGTGGAGTGAGTGGAGGGAGCCACATGCAGAGCAGAGATTCTGCTTAGCACAGATAGAATAGGAACCTTGAATGGGCCTATAATCTTCTTTGCATATAGTTGAATATATTTGCTGGCATTTATGTGGTGATCTCTTCTCATCATTGACAACAGTGAAGCCATCACATCTGGACTCTAACACCTTAGGACCAATTATTATATGAAAAAAAATGGAAAGGGAACACAAAGAAATGAAATCTGAAAAAAGGAGCTAGACCCAAATGACATACTGTAATGGCAAGCAAAGTGGAACTTTTTGCTGGTTTTTTTTTCTTTTGGAGGGCTTCTCAGCACTAAGGCAATCAGGTGCCTTTGACTGAATCTTGCATTTGTTTGAATCAGGAGTCTTTGATTGAATCAAGAGTCCTTGATTGGAAACAGTATATATACTCTGAGGTTGGCATTTTGCTTTGGAGCTCACTCATTGGAACAGTGTTCATGTGATTTGGCCAAATGAGATTCTGGGTAGCCGTTAAGGAGCTCCCCCAGCTTTGAAAACGCAGATGTCGGTGCTTCTCTCTCTGGTAACTGTATGTATTGCTATAGTCAGACAGTTAGAAGCCTGTCTGTTGATTTGTACTATTTTCTCTGTTTGTAACTTCTGTTTGTATTCGCTCTGAAGTTCAGGGTGCTGACTTTTTCCCCTGAACTAAGTGAATGATATTTTATTTAAAGTAAGATTGTTAACCACTTAAAGTTGATTTCCTTAAAAAAGCAGATCAAAGAACCTGTGCTAGCAGCCTTCCTGTGTGCTGGTGGTGTTGTTCTTATACATCCACAGCAGCTGCAAGCAACATTGTTGTTACACATACATACAGAGCAAATCCATTCTGGAGGTGACTCTGGCTTAAAGGCATTCATAGATGGTACCTAGGCTTGCTTAACTAATTGTCAGCTAAATCTCCTGTGGCCTATTTTGGCCCATGATTCTTCCACTCTCAAGTCCAACCCTATTCATGGGTGTTGAGCAGCCAGTAAAAGGGGAGAGATTGAAGATAAGTGAAAGGAGGGATGTTAGAAGAGACAACTTGCTAGAGAAGATGGGATGGAACAGGATAGGATCACATGTACATGCAGAGAGTTTGTTTTGGCAAGAAGAAGGGTAACCTGTTTATGTGAGACAAGCAAGAGATAATGGCAGGAAGGATTTGAGTGATGTGTAATGAGAAGGAGAGAATAAAGGAGAGTAAAGGTAGGAGAAAAGAGAGAAGATGGTGGGAATAATTCAAGACTGAGGCTTAGAAGGGCAAGACCTTCAAAAGGAAAAAAGAGGCAAGGGATTTGAGAGAAGAGAGTAATGTAAAGTTGAGCTGGCTCACCAAGGGGTCAAGATGGGGGGCAAAGAGGACAGTGTAGCTGTTGCAAGGGGGAGGATCTGGGAGGGAACTGAGAGTTCAGAGAATTAGGAGTCAATGTGAGATCAAAGAACAAGACAGGAGGCAGAGAGAAAGGTAGAACAACAAGAGATTGAGCTCGGATAAGGGAGTTTCAGGGTTCGTGACCATAGACCAAAGATATGACCCTTTCTATATGAAGCATGTGAGGTTGGGGGGAGGAAGGTGGAAGGAACTCTAGAGAGAGAGCCCACTGTTCCATTGTATAATCCCAGGCTGTCTCAGCCAATCAGGTACCCTTCTGTTGACTGGGAGGCATTCCATTTTCCACCCCCATTCCTACCTAGTTACTTTGCTTGCAAACTATCTCCTCTACATCTGCCTCAAGGAGAAGTTATTACAGGGAACTATCAAATGCAGCTCAAGTTTTTTTTCCTAAGAACCAGAAAATAGCAATTCAGTCTAACACTCCATTCACTCCCAACGTTCACAAAAGATGACCCCTTTAATTATACACCCAACACCAAGAACTCACAGTTCCAGAATAAATCTTTTCATTATTTAGTCATGGATGAGTTCCCAGTAAGACAGTCAGGGTTACAGGCAAGAAATTGAAATTACAGAACAGTCTTCCATCACTAGCACTCTCCCTAGAGAGCTCTGCCTCTGTTCTAACTTTTCCCAGCCTTTATTCCCATACTAGAATTGTAAGTTCTTTGAGGGCAGAAACTGTGTGTCCCCAGCACTGAGGAAAATGCCCAGGGCATGTTGCTGCTTAGTTGTTTTCTGTCATGTCTGACTCTTCATGACCCCATTTGGGATTTTCTTGGCAACGATACTGGTGTGGTTTGCCATTTTCTTCTCTAGCTCATTTTACAGATGAGGAAACTGAAGCAAACAGGGTGAAGTGAATTGCCCAGGGTCACACAGCTAGTGTCTAAGGTTAGATTTGAACCAAAATCTCCCTGACTCCACGCCCCTGGCATTTTATTCACTGTGCCACCTAGCTGCCCTGCCTACCACAAAGCAGGCACTTAAGAAAGACTTGTGAAATGGAATTCAATTGGTTTTTTCCTCCCAGGAATCTCAATACTTCACTATCACCTTCTATCCTTAGGTCTGGCTACATTATGAAGGCTGAACCAATACTCCCCCTCTTCATACCCTCCATTCCTGCCCAGCTCCTTCATTGGCACAGCTGTCCTTCCTCCACTAATTGCTTTCTGAGACAGTCTCATTGAGAGAGAGAAGAGGCTCATCTCAGACTCATAATCCTGTTAGAGATGAAAAGATGGTTGGTGCTCATGCGGCCCGAACGCCCTCTTCATTTATTCTTCTTTAGGATTAGTTTCTATCAGACGCCAACCACCCCCCTTCTTGGACAGGATCCCAGATGCCATCTCAGTATTTCATCTTTTCCAGCACACTGGCTCTGGCTGGATGACTTTGTAAGAGACAGCCTCTCCCAAGATGTCTTGGCATTTCCAGAAACCTCTTGAATTTCATTCCCACTCCCAGGCTTATTCAATGTATATATATTTACAAAAAGGATTTCTTGTGTGTGTGCACATGTGTGCATGTGTGCATGTATGTGCATGCGTGTGTGCATGCGTGTGTGTGTGCATGTGTGTTTGAGGGGATCGGAGCAGGAACAATCTTTTCTTCTTAGCAGCTAACAATTCCTCTGAGATTACCTTCTACCTACTCTCCATATATCCATATATATCTCCATATATCTCTATATATGGGCCTAGTTATTTATACATTATATATCTTATATGGGCCTAGTTATTTATACATTATATATCTTATATGGGCCTAGTTATTTATACACTATATATCTTATGTGGGCCTAGTTATTTATACACTATATATCTTATATGGGCCTAGTTATTTATACACTATATATCTTATATGGGCCTAGTTATTTATACACTATATATCTTCTATGGGCCTAGTTATTTATACACTATATATCTTATATGGGCCTAGTTATTTATACACTATATATCTTATATGGGCCTAGTTATTTATACATTATATATCTTATATGGGCCTAGTTATTTATACATTATATATCTTATATGGGCCTAGTTATTTATACACTATATATCTTATATGGGCCTAGTTATTTATACATTATATATCTTATATGGGCCTAGTTATTTATACACTATATATCTTATATGGGCCTAGTTATTTATACATTATATATCTTATATGGGCCTAGTTATTTATACATTATATATCTTATATGGGCCTAGTTATTTATACATTATATATCTTATATGGGCCTAGTTATTTATACACTATATATCTTATATGGGCCTAGTTATTTATACACTATATATCTTATATGGGCCTAGTTATTTATACATTATATATCTTATATGGGCCTAGTTATTTATACACTATATATCTTATATGGGCCTAGTTATTTATACACTATATATCTTCTATGGGCCTAGTTATTTATACACTATATATCTTATATGGGCCTAGTTATTTATACATTATATATCTTATATGGGCCTAGTTATTTATACATTATATATCTTATATGGGCCTAGTTATTTATACATTATATATCTTATATGGGCCTAGTTATTTATACACTATATATCTTATATGGGCCTAGTTATTTATACATTATATATCTTATATGAGCCTAGTTATTTATACATTATATATCTTATATGGGCCTAGTTATTTATACACTATATATCTTATATGGGCCGAGTTATTTATACATTATATATCTTATATGGGCCTAGTTATTTACATTATATATCTTATATGGGCCTAGTTATTTATACATTATATATCTTATATGGGCCTAGTTATTTATACATTATATATCTTATATGGGCCTAGTTATTTATACACTATTTACCCCATTTGAATGAAAGATCCTTGAAATCAGTGACTGTGTTTTTGCTCTTCTTTGCTCTCTCAGCTTTTATTACAATGGCTGGTACATAGAAAGCCCTTAATAAATACTTGTTGGCTGACCGGTCCCCAGATCTCAATCTCAAGAACACCAGGAAGAGTCACAGATTCCAACCTCAGGGCCCTCTCAGTGGTTTCAGCTACGTCAGCTACACTATTTTGATGGGGCTTTTTTTGGGGGGGTTGGTAAGTGCTAAAACTCATTAAAAGCATCAAACTGACTCAGGACAAACCTCTAATTCAGGTCCTCATCATCGCTCACTTCACCTACCAAAACAGCCTCCTAATTACTCTTCCTGCTTCAAGTCTCTCCCTACTCCCAATCCATTCTCTACATGGCTGCCAAAGCAATATTCCTAAGTATTCCAGTCCTCTGCTCAAGAAGCTTCTTTGACTCCCTATGACCTGGAAAAAAGCATAAATTCTTCAAATGGACATTTAAAGTACTTCCCAGTCTGGCTTTGCTCTACCTTTCCAGGCCGACTGTATGTAATTCCCCTTTATACACTCTCCATTCCCACCAAACTGGCCCATTTACTGGTCTTCATTCATGATGTCCCTTCTCCTACCTTGGCGTCTTTGCCCAGGTGGTCTCCTATGCCTGGAATGCCCTCTTTCCTCACCCCTGCCTCCGGGAAGCCCCCTAGCTATTTATGCCTCTTCACCCAATTTAACTTGTATCTGCTTCGTGTGTGCTCTGTACAGACCCTTCTAGGGGCACGTTGTTTCCTCCATCAGAATTTAATTTCTTTGAAAGCAGGCAATGTTTCACTTGCATTCCTGACGCCCAGCACAGTGACTGGCTCTTCCTGCATACTTGATACATACTTGTGGATGGAATGATTGACATTCTAAAGTCACTTCTGGACCAATGATTTCATGATTTTCTGACACTCAAGTAGAATGTAAGCTTCTGCAGGGCAGCAACTGTTGTCATTTTTTTCTACTATGTTTATGGTGGCGTACAGGACCTGGTACATTATGGGTGCTTAATAAATACTCATGCATTAACTGATTGTGTCTATATTTCTAGTACCTAACACAGCACCTGGTACATGGTAGGTGCACAGCATATAAATGCTTGTTGGAGTGGACTACAATTGATTAGTCTGGACTAGACTGCAGTGGACTGGACTGGACTGGGTTGGATTGGATTGTACTGAACTTTAATGTAATGGATTGGATAGACTGAAATGACTGGATTGGAATGGAATGGAGTGGACTGGTCTGGATTGGTTTGGATTGGACTGGACTATACTAGTCTAGGTTGGATAGAATTTTAGTGGATTGGATAGATTGGAATGGGCTGGATTGGACTGGACAGGGCTGGATTGAAACTCTCCAGAGAAAGTCCCCCTCCTGAATGTGTGAAGCCAGCGTAAATGTCTACCTCTTCGGCATACAAAGGGGAACTTTTGACAATAGGAGTAATTTATCAGGGGGTGCGCTCTCTTCTGGTTACAGAATAGTGAGCAGTGCCTCCCCTCACTGTCCTCACATATTGTTTCTCTCTTCAGCTGGGGGTGGGAAGTGGCTGGCATGATCCAATCTCTGCCAGACACCAACACATTCCCTTGTTTGCCCTGTGTCACTGATATGAATTCATAATACTAGCTGACATTTACATGAAATTTCCAGGGTCATGCGTTTCTCCTTCATGCAAAGGTCCGTCTTTTTAACACCCATGTCCTTCTGGTAACGTGTGAAATGGAACATGATAATCTCTGGATAACTGAAGGCATGGTTTGCCCAGAGGGCAATGGAGAGGCACATGGTGGATGTGAGTAGGCTGCTGTGCATTGTCAGTTAAGGATCATGCAGGAGAAGCAGTGTGAAGGATGTCATCCAGGAACTGCCTGATCAGAAAAAAAAATACTGAGTTGATCCTGTCAAGTAACAAGAGTGAGGGATATAGACTGCAGATAGCCAGCAGCCACCACAGGTATCCTTGAGATGCAAGAGAAGCCCTTAGAATGTTGGGTGGAGCCCCTGGCTTCTGGTTGTTGTTTGTCCTTCATTCTGAAAGAGGATGATGCCATCAGAAGGGTGATGCAATATCATGCAAGTGAATTGGATTCAAGTGAGGGAGGGCTGTGCAAAGTCACCAGCCTCACTCTCTACTCCAGAGTCATCTGGGTCCACTGGCACGATATAGATCAGGACGACTGGAGAGGGCCCCATGGCAGATTTGTAGGAGATCATGGACAAGATCATGGAAAGATAAGTAGGCATGGGTAGCTTGTGATCTGCCACATTGAGGGGAACATATAGATACAATGTATATGGATACATTGGAGTGTTGGAGAATTAAGCGTTACAAAGATATTTATAGCCGTCAACTCATCGGGATACATGTCCTACACCTACCTTTAACATAGTCAGCTGGGTGCAGTGGATAGAGCGCTAGGCCTGGAATGAGGAAGTCCTGGTTTCAAACCTGACCTCAGACACTTAATACAAGTATGACCCTGGCCAAGTCACTCACTATCTTTGTGTCTCAGTTTCCTCAATTATAAAAAGGGGACAATAATAAGACATACCTTGCAGGATTTTTGTGAGAATCAAATTAGTTAATATTTGTAAAGTCTGGCACATAGTAGGTACTTAACAAATACGTGCTCCCTTCCCTTTACTCTATGCAGTTCTATGGTTGGGGGGAAGGCCCACGTGACTGAAATCACAGATCTTTTGGAGCCTCTGAGAGCTGAGGGTTTTTGCTTTTCTTTTGCTACTACTCTGAGTCCTTAGTACCAAGTATAATACATTTAATATAAATCACTTTATATCCATCATCTCATTTGTTTTACTCTCTCTGCCTGCCATGCAGGGATCTTTCAAAGGGATGTGGATCAAGGCACAGCCTTCTCCCTGAGCTGCAGAACTCATCGGAATCATAGCTCGCACTTTGGGTCCATGAGAGTAAGGCTATTTACAGCCTCAGGAATGAATGAAGATTTCATTAGTCTTGTTATGGAAACAGTGGCTTCTCCCCTGAGAACAGGCAAGCCGGAGCATGGCTGTGACATCCAGCGGGCTCCTCCACCCTGGTGCTCCATAGGAACAAGGTCTCAACTCAATCCAACATAAATTTATTGGATTGGCTCTCCTGCCGGGGGGGGCCCTGGATGGGTGAGAAGAGTAACAGTCTGGCAAAAACTAGGCACATCACTCCCATTTGTTGGGTGATATCAAGCAGCCCATGACCCAATGACTTGCCAACGTCACTGACTAAGAGGTTGTGACATTTCTGAATGGCAAGGCAGTGTGGTCTGGTAGAAGCAGCCCTGCGTATGAAGTCAGGAGAGACTCAGGTTTCAACTTTGCTCTTGACACTGAAAATGGACCACATACATATCGCCAAGAGGGGCAGCTTGGGAGGCAGACTTTGGGACTATAATGGCAGCTCTTAATCTCACTAAGTCTGTTTCCTTACCCAAAAATGAGGATCACAATGCCTTATTGTTATTTAATTCCCTTCTCTGTAAAATAAGGAGGCTGAACTAACTGGTCTCTGAGGTACAGATCTAGACCTTTAATCCTTATCAGATCCTCCAAACCTCCTTGGGTCTTGGTTTCCCCATCTGTAAAATGAAGAGGATGGTCTGGCTGATTTCTGAGGCTTTTTGTCATTTGATCATTTTCAATCGTATCTGACTCTTCATGACCCAATTTGGGGTTTTCTTGTCAAAGATATTGGAGTGGTTTTACTATTTCCTTCTCCAGCTTATTTTATAGATGAGGAAATTGAGGTAAATAGAGTTAAGTGACTTGCCCAGGGTCACACAGCTAGAAAGTGTTGGAGGCCGGATTTGAACTCAGGTCTTCCTGATTCCAGGACCACCACTCTATGTGCTAAGGCACCACCCAGCTGCCCTTCTGAAGTCTCTCATGGTTCGGAATCTACCATACTATCATAGACTCTCAGGGCCCAGCTGTATTTGGAGGTTTGGCTAAATGACTTCTGAGATACATTTCATCTTTATCTAATCTTATAACCTCAACTGGTCTCACTTTCCTTCTCTGTCAAATGAGGGGGCTGGAGTACATGACCTCTGAAATCCCTTCCCTCTTGAGGTCTTTGGTCCCATGACCTTTCTGGGCCCCCATTTCCTCATCTGTAAAATGAGAGGGTTGGTCTTGATGGCCTCTGAGGTCTCTTTGCATTCTAAAGCTGTACTCCAATGGCCTATATAGTACCTGCCTTGCATGGCTGTTGTGAGGATCCAGTCAGACAATGTCTCCCAAGTGCTATATCAATGCCAACTATTATTAGTAGTATTACAGGGCAGGGTTTGCTTTGGTTGCACAGAGAGCAAGCAGCAGCTTCTGAAGGTTGGAAAACGAAGACAAGCCTTGACTCAATTCAATCCAACGTAAATTTATTGGATCGGCTCTCCTGCCTGGGAGGCCCTGGACGGATGAGAAGAGTAAGAGTTTGGCAAAAATTAGGTGTATCACTCCCATTTGTTGGGTGATATCAAGTGGCCCATGACTGGATGACTTGGCAACCTTGTTGACTATAAGAAGTTGTGACATTTCTCAATGGGACCTAAAAATCCCCAGTCATTCATAGATGACAGGATCTCAGATTTAGGTCCAGGAGAGACCATAAAGGGCATTAGTATAGATGAGGAAACTGATGACCAGAGAAGTGAAATTACCTCCCCAAGGTCACCTGGCTAATAAATGGCAGAGCTGGGATTTGAACCCAAGTTCTCTGCCTCCAAATCCAGTGTGCTTTCCATTAAACTACATTGCCTCCTTTACACGACCTCGAATATAGCCCACTATGTCTAACCCAGCCTGGATCCCTACCAATGCTTCAACCTGGTCATTTTTCTGCCCTATCCCTCAACCCCAACACACATGCGCACACACAAACACACACACACAAGTTTCCTCAACTGTGAAATGTGGATAACCTCCAAGGGTTGTCTCGAAATCAAATGAGATAATATCTATAAAGTACTCAGTATAGTGCCTGGCACACAGCAGGGGCTTAATAAATGCTTGCGTCCTTCCTTCTTTTATTTTTTCCTTCCTTTTCAGGAACAGTAATCAAATCAGTAACAGCATTGATTCTGGACAGGGCATGGCTACTGACTGCCCTATGACTCTAGTCACTGTCCCTCTGACGTCTCAGACCAAAAGACCTTTCCCTAGTCACCGTTCCTCTAAACGTGATGACTTCCTTATTAGAATATCCATTCCTTGAAGGAGAGACTGCTGTTTCACTTTCGTAATTGTATACCTAGCACTTAACTCATTGCTTTCTATGTACTAAATGCTTAATATATACTTTTTCATAATAATAATAATAATAGCTAATATATATATATAGCTCCTACTATAGCATCTCATGTTATCCTCACAACAACCCTAGGACATAGGTGCTGTTATTATCCCCATTTGACAGATGAGGAAACTGAGGCAAGCACAGGTGAAATGAATTACCCAGAGTCACACAGCTAGTAAGCATCTGAGGCAGGATTTGAATCCAGGTCCTCCTGACTCCAGGTCCAGCTCTACCCACTAAGCCACCTAGCTGCCTCATTTATTTATTCTCTCATACTGGTAAGATGGTAAATGCCTTGAGGACAGTCACACAGGAATGTGGATGAAATCAGGAAGGGACTTTAAAGATTATCCAGTCAACTTCTTCACTTTACAGATGAGGAATCTGGGGACCAGAGAAGTCAAATGTCTGAGGAAGACTTCCCACCTCAGGTCCTCTGATTCCAAGTACACCATACCTTTCACTATACTACGCTGGCCCTCCCACCTATAAATTGACTTAGCTCTGTTGGAATTCCTAATTTTCTGTTTCTCTGACAGATAAAACTATGAACCAAATTTTCAGCTGAGAATATTTAAGACAGTGCCTTGCACACAGTAGGCACTTAATAAATGTTTGCTGGATTGCATTACAACAACAGAGAAGAAGTGAACTGGGAATTGCTTCTTGAATCTGCTTTACCTCTCTACTTCCACTGTTACCATTCCATGCTAAAAAAATGGTTGTGTTAGGCTAAGTATACCTACCGCAGTCTTCCTTTCAATATTGTTATCATCAATGGTATAAAAGCTGGTATAAAAATGGTATGTCATCAATGGCATAAAAGCTGCCCATCTAATCACAAATTCTGAATGGGGGTAGGAGGAGAAGGATGTGAATCAATGATAACTTCCCATAAAAGGTAATGCAGATTATAAGTGTCTTGAGGGTGGTTACTCTATCTTCAAATGGGGTGAACCCAGTGCAAAAAGAACTTGCAGATAAGCAGGCACTGACATTTACTCAGGTAAGCAGGCTAGGCAGCCCAGACTTGCTAAAGTCAGTGGGAAATCGGGAAGCCAGCGGGCTCAATCCTTGGCTCTCAGTCTAATGCAGTAAGACATACATCCTTCCCCCAACAGACTTCCACCCAGCACACTTGCTTTCTCAGCATCACCACAATGACAAAACCCGAGGCAAGGTCTAAGCTTTGCTGACAGCATCGTCTCCTACCAAGGAGACACAGTGAGGAAAGGATCTGACAGTGAAAGCCTGGTAATGAGAATCCCGGTCCCTGATGTGCACCAAGACCCCAGCTCAATTTTGGAGAAGCAAATGGGCCATGTGTCACTAATCAGTGCAAGTCAGGGGGCTGAACTAAACCTTTCTCTCTGGACCTCTGGAGTCCATCGTCCCTGCTGCCAACAAGCCAGGCCAGCTCTTTGAGGTGGGAAGATCAGAATAAGGGAGTTAAATAAACATTGGAAATTGGAGTTGTCTTCAAACTACAGACACAACCTGGTGAGACTTAAAAGTGATTCACCACAGTTGACAGGATAGGTAAATATTGATCAGTCTACAAGCAACAGGCTGTTATTAAGTGCTATGTGCCAGGTTCTGGGGATATAAAGACAGAGGGGCTGTTTTCTAAGTAGCCATTAATAATAATAACAATTTGTTGTTGTTGAGTCATTTCTGTTGTGTCCAGCATTTCATGATCCCATTTGCAGTTTTCTTGGCAAAGATACTGAAGTGGTTTGCCATTTCTCTCTCCGGTTCATTTGACAGATGAGGAAACTGAGGCAAACTGGTTAAGTGAATTGCCCAGGGTAACACAGCTAGTAAGTGTCTGAGGTTAGATTCAAACTCAGGAAGAAGAATCTTCCTGATTCCAAGCCCAGTGCTCCATCCACTGTGCCACCTAGCTGCCCTGATAATAGTAATAGCTAAAATGTAGATAGGGCTTTAAGTTGTAAATGTTTGACGTATATTATTTCATTTGAGCCTGACTACAACATTGTGAGGTAGCTGCTACTGTTGTCTGCGTTTTCAAGTCAACCTAGGTCAATGGGCATTTCTTTAGCACCTATCATGTGCCAATTACTGTGTGCTAAGCACTAGGGATCCAAAGAAAGGCAAAAACCAGTCACTTCCTTCAAGGAGCTCACAATGTAATGGGGGAAACAACATATAAAAGAAAACTATATACAGACAAGATATATGCAGGATAATAATAATCATTACTAATAATAGCTAGTATTCATATAGCACTTAATATGGGCCAGGCTTTGCGCTAAGAGTACAAATACTATCTCATTTTATCCTCACAGCAACCCTGGGAGATAGATACTATAATTATCTCCATTTTACAGTTGAGGAAACTGAGACAGGCAGAGGTTAAGTGACTTGCCCAAGGTCACACAGCTAATGAGCTCTATCAGAGTCATCTATGGCTCTGCACTAGAAAGAACATTGAAAAATGGCCTGTAGGGAAAGCTTGGTCTGTCCCTTCTCATAGAATTCAGAAAACTCAATCTGAATTCTCAAAAGCATTCTGGAGAAAGAGAAAGAGACAAAAGACAAAAGATTTCTCAGAGGTACTTCACATCCCATCCAGCCTCCCACCCCAGCCACTTTCTTGCTACCTGCTCTGAGAGTATATGCTCCAGAACAGCAGACCACCAGAGACCATGCCCTGGGGAACTTAATACACTCAGCTTTGGAATTAATACAGTTTTTGGCTAAGCTGTCCTGATTCCTGAGTGGGTGTATACAAAATTATTATGGTTATTACAAATACTGCACCCAATCCTAGGCCAGATCTTGTTTCATACCTCATTCAGGAGCCACCTGGTCACCTTCTTATCTGTTCATAGTGAGGTGGACAAGGCTTTCCCTACTAGAATATAGCTTCTTGAAGGCAAAGAATGTGTGTGTATTTGTATCTCCTAAATAAAGGAGGCATTTGAAAAATGGAACCCTCATGACACCTACTTAGGAGAGAGTTGGCACATAATAAATATATAATGAGTGCCTTTATTCATTGAAAATATTCATTCAAAAGAACAAATAATAATATATATAATATATAAATAATATATAATAATATAATATATGTTTTATATATTATATAATTAATATATACTATAAAAATTGGAATATAATATCATATAATTATAACATAACGTAACATAACCTCTACCTCACAAAGGTGTTGTGAGGGTCAAATTGAGATAACACATGTAAAGTGCTTGAAACTTATTTGGTATATACACTTCAAGGTTTGCAAAGCACTTTATATATTTCAAGGTTTGCAAAGCACTTTACATATGTTATCTCAATTTGACCCTCACAACACCCCCATTTTACAGATGAGGAATCTGAGGCAAAGAGAGTTAAGTGGCTTATGATTATAATTATTATAAATGTAGCTATTTAGCATCTTAGGCAGGATTTGAACTCACTTCTTCTTGATTCCAACTCAAACACTCACCCATTGCTCCAACTGGCTCCCAAAGTCATCAGAAGGAAGGGATGGCTTTTACTTGGTAGCTGTAGACTGAGGGTAGGGGATGGTGAGACTTTCAACACCATTTATCTGCAGTGAAGTCCGTTGAAACTCCATATAACAACAGCTAGAGCTTATATGGCCCTTTCAGGTTTGTTAAGTGCCTTACAAACATTGGCTCATTTGATATAAAGAACACTTCTGGACAATTACAGTTGCCCAAGTTGGGATGGGCTGCCCCAGGAAATGGTGGGTTCTCTTTCCCTGGAGGTTTCCAAACAAAGATACCATGATGAGTAGTTGAGTATATAGGGTGTGTTATGGGAGAAATTATTTTTTGTATATAGCCATTGAGGTCCCTCCCAACTCTGAGATTCTCTAAAATAACTATTTATGGAAAAGAGATTTCACTATCCCCGCAAGTAACTAAATATTGCAACCTTTTGAAGAAAGGTGATATTCTTGACACACCGTCAGTCGACTTGTTTCCCCATAGTGGGGTGGAATTTTCAGGGGTTCTATATGCTCTCCTCACTCTCTGGCCAGCCTTCCTTGTAACCAAGGACACAAAGTTGGGAGATAATCTGGGCAGGGGGCTGGCAGTACAGTCTATGGCCAGGAAGCAGAAAGAAGAAAATGAGTCTCTACTAGAATCAAACCTTCAATTCAATGCAACCAAAGTTTATTGAGTATGCACTGTGTGTGAGACCCCTGGGTTAGCACTGTGAACCTTTGAAAGTCATCCAAAATGGAGCAAAGCACCAGCCACTGGCTACATGTACATGTGTTTACATATATTTGCATAACCAACTCTAACGTCTCATTCTCACATTGGTATAGGCTGCTCTGTTTCCCAACAGGGGAAGAGAAGATTCCTTGCTGATAATATTCCTGTCAACTCATAATCAGGGCAAGATGGCAGCCTTGGCTAACTCATTAGCAGGGTTCAGATCGGTAGAACATGCTGCCTGCTTCTTGCCAGAGATTTGAGCCTCTGCAGCCCTACCCAAGAAAGCTCTGTCTCCTGATGTGAATCAGTCTGCTTCACTGGTTTCTTTCGTCTAAAGGCTGAGTCAAAAACAGTCACCTACTGGCTCCAGTTCATCAGTCAGGGCTTTCACAGAACCACACAGATCAGGTGTCTGTTGTCAGTCTTCATGGGTCAGATCTATTCTTCATCTCCAGTCTCCCTGGCTGCGCTTCAGATATATGCTTCAGGCCAGATTTTGGCTAGGATTTTATTTATAATAAATCTGAATATTAAAATTTATATAATTTGAAATGAGAAGATGAGGAGAGGATGGATTGAAAAGGAAGGGAAGGAGGGAGGAAGGAAGGAAGGGAAAAAATTTAATAAATGTTTATCATATGCTAAATGCTAGAGACACAAATACAAGTAAGCAAAATAATCTCTGCCCTCAAGGAGTTTATATTCTGGTGTGGGAAAGCAACCTGTAAGCTAAGATGACAGAAGGGGGTGGGAAGGGCAAAAGGTACCTGTATGTACTCTGCAGCATGGTTTGGAAATGACTGGGAAATAACAGAGGTTCTGTGCTAGAGAAGCTGAAGGCTCAACCATCAGAACCAGAGTCTCAAAGGAAGAGTTCAGGATTGGGTGGAAAGGAGATATAGAGGAAAGGCAGAGTATAATTCACAATTTTTGCATCTGGAACAATTGGCATCAGGAAAAGATACCCCTAGAATATGGCCACCAGGAGACATAGGGTCATCATGGGGTTTCTAAACTTCTGAAGAGAGAGAAAGTTCTCCTAGTACAAAGCTTATACTACTTTAGATAATGATCAAAGGAATAGACATACGGTGGGACTCAGGTGTCAGTCCCTTATAAATTTCCCAACCTGGAGCAAAGCTCTATGGCCCTACCCTAGTTATAGTTATAGTTTAGTTATGCAAAGCAGAACTTCTGTGTATCAACAGGTTCTATAATCTAATTGATTTTTCCAAGAAGGGTTCCAGGATTTAGAGATGGAAGGAACATTTAAGATCCTCTCCTCCCTATTCCACAGCTAGATACAATGAGACATAACAAGAAGTTAGTCTGCCCTCTTTGTAAAGTGACAATTACAAACTGGTACCTTACAGCTGTGACTCCATTACCATTATCCTTTGCACTAACACAGTTAATAATCAATGCCTCTATGGATCACACAATTTGAGAGTTGGAAGGGACCTTGGAGGCAATTTGGTCCAATCCATACATGAAAAGGAATCTCCATAAAGCATATCCACCCTCCAGAAGACTCTCAAGGAGGAAGACTCAGCTAACCGGGAATGGAGGTAGGCCATTGCATTTTGGGGGGACAACTGTAAACAAGTATTTCCTAACTTTAAGGCTAATTGGACTCTTTGCAACTTCCACCCATTGGTTCTGTTCTTGCCCTCGGGGGCCAAGCACAACAAATGTAATCAACTATCATGCCTCCCCTGAGTCTTACGCTCTTCAGGCCAAACATTTCCACTTCCTTCAAGTGATTCTCATACAATATGACCTTGAGGAATGTCACCATTTTGGTTACCCTCCTCTGAACATTCTCCACTTCACCAATGTCCTTCTTAAATTGTGGCATCCAGAACTGAACAACAATCCAGATGATATCTGATCGGGGCAGAATACGATAAGACTATCACCTCCTTCTTCCTGAAAGCTATGTTCCTCTTAAAGAAATTCAAATTTATATACATATAGATATATATTTTATATTATATACGTATATATATTTTCACTGTAATATCACACTCCCTAGTCATATTGGGTTTATATTCCACTTAAACCCCCTGACCTTTTTTTCAAATAAAATGATACCTAGCTATGCCTCTCCAATGCTACACTGGAGAAGTTGATTTTCTGAACCCAAGGGTAAGAGTTTATATTTATCTCTATTCAATTCCATCTTATTAGATTCAGTATAATAACATTTCAAGATCTTTTGGGATCCTGAGTCTTTCACCTGATGTGATGGTTAGCCCTCCTAGCTCGGTGTCACTCCCAAATTCCATAAATATCCTCTCTATGCCTTTCTCTAAGTCACTGGTAAAAAATATTAAACAGCACAGAACCAAAAACAGACCTCCAGGGCACTCATTTAGATATTTCCTTGCCAAAGTGACATCAAACTATTAACGATGACTCTCTAAGTAGAACCATTCAACCAATTCCAAATTCATCTAATTGCATTGCTTTCTAGGCCACATCTCTCCATCTTTTCTCAAGAACAGTATGAGCTACTTTATCAAATACACAGCTAAAGTCTAGGCAAACCATATCTATAGCATTCTCCTCATCTCCTAGTTTAATAACCCTGTCAAAAAAAGAAATAAGGTTAGTCTAGCATGACATATTCTTGATGAAGCCATGTAGCTCTTTGTAATCACCACTTCTTTTTCTGGATATTCATTATCCTCCATTCCTTGAATGGTCCATTCTAGAATTTTCCCAGGAATAGATCTCACAGGAGGGTTTTGATACAATCAATCCACACACAAAAAAAGGTCATTTTTTGGGCTACTTACTGTTCCTGGCTCAAATCGGAAACTGATGAGAAGTAAGATCTGGGCCACCAGAATGGCAAAGGACAAGTTGGCATGGATATGGTAGCGCTGGTTTCGGATGGTACTGACTGAGCTGGAGGGAATAAAAATGAAGCAAATATGACAATCAGAATGAGAGCACGAGTCTCCTGGTTCATTCCTGACTTAAAAGTTAAAGCGAGAAGGAACTTCAGAAGCCATGTTCAAAACATTTATTTTACAGATGGGGAAACTGAGTTCTAGTGAAGTGGCTTGCCTAAGTTAACACAGGTAATAAATATCAGAGGTAGAATTTGAACCCAAGTTCTTAGATCTATTATAGCATTGAGGTATTCTACTGCTACTATGAACTTGTCAAAGATAATGGGGTTTTTTTTGAGTGGTTTCATTAAGAGCTGAAAATAAAGGAGTCATAGCTAATGGGACACTCATTTCAATTTCAAAGATAACATGGGTGTTCCAATCTAGACCCCTCTTCACCCCCGGCCAGAGTCTGCTCTGTACAGGAATAATATGTTCCAGACCCAAGGGCGGGTCCTTTTGGCCTCTGTAAGGCTGCTTTGACTCTACCATCAGGGATATCTACTCCCAGCCCTTTCCATGGGGAAGACGTGGAGAACATGATGACATGACCTCTGATGGTGGGAATAGTAGGCGCCCCCAGAATGTTTGCTTTTGTTTTGTTTTGTTTTGTTTTCCCCTGTTAATCCAGGGTGAATAAGTAAGAGAAAGAAAAAAAGCAAAAAGAAATCAGCTGTAAGTATCCCTGTCCAGTCTCTCCTGAGTAATTTGAAAAGACAGGAAGGCACTGAGGGGCAGAGGGGAGGAGGGGGATAATGCATTACTCCAGGAATAAACCTCATCTGTATGCAGAAAATGAAACATCACCAAACTGCGAGTCAATCCTTTAAAATGATGAAGTTCTATCAGTGGAGGAAGGAAGGGTAAGGAAGGAACTTGCCTGATTCCATGCCATATAACCTGGGGCTACTTGGTGCTGGACAGTAGCCCCATGTACCCCAACATCTAGGAAATCCCTGGTATAATTAATGAGGGGCAGCCTAGAGTGGGGAAAACAGCATTGGATTTGGAGTCAGATGATTTAGTGCAAATCCCGCCTCAACTACTTGCTACCTGAATGACCTTGGGCAAGTCGTTTACCTTCTGTGCGCCTGAGGGTCTCCACATGTAAAATGAGGAGTCTGAACCAGAGGGTTTCTGGAAGATCTCTCTTAGTCCTAAGGGCTCTCCCAGATCTGATATTCTCTGTTCTAGGAATCCTTCTCATTCTTATTCTGTGATTCTGCTCTCTATTGGCATCTGGATCATAGGATTTAGAGCCATAAGAGGACTTTAGAGATCATCCAATACAACGGGAAGGCATTCAGAGGAAGACAACAATGAGAAAGGATTTTGGCTTCATGGAAAGTGGCTGAGTGGATAGAGCACTGGACCTAGAGTCAGGAGGATCTAAGTTTAAATCTGGCCTCAAACTCTTACTAACTGTGTGACCCTGGGCAAGTCACTTAACTTCTGTTTGCCTCAGTTCCCAATCTGTAAGATGGGGATAGTAATCACTTACATCCCAGGGTTGTTGCAAATATCAAATGAGATAATAATTGTAGCGGGCTTAGCACAGGTTTCCCAGCAAAGGTTGGGGGTGGCTACTTGGCGGGCAACGTTGAAGAAGGGATTCTTGATCAAGTGTGAGTTAAACTGGAGAGTCCAGCTCTGACACTCTGAGATCTGGAAACTCCATCATTTAAAAGAGGAGGAACAAAGATGTAGAGAACAGTCATCTGCCCAGATGAAACCCCACTCTCTACAGAAGGCTTTCCCTCTGAGATTGTCATCCATTTACACTGTATCTAAACTTACATATGAACAACCTAGTTGTTTATATATTGACTGCTCCATTAGAATGTGAGCCTCTTGAGGGCGGGGACTGTGTCTTTGCCTTTCTTTGTACACCCAGTGCTTAACACAATGCTTGGCACACAGTAAACACCTAACAATAAATGCTTGTTAACTAATAGACTGACATAGTAAATGACAGATTCTGGATTTGAACTTGGTCTCTAACTCTAGTGTTCTTTCTGTCACTACCTGCTAACTAGAGAGTTTACCATTGCGAGTAATAATCTAACTCTCTCTCTCTCTCTCTCTCTCTCTCTCTCTCTCTCTCTCTCTATATATATATATATATATATATATATATATATATATATACATATACACATATGTATATATATATATATACATATATATATAATCTTACTATGTGCTAAATGCTTTACAATTATTATCTTATTTAATTCTCAAAACACCCCAGAGAGGTAGGTGCTATTATTATGATCTTCACTTTACAGATGAGGAAACTGAGGCAAATAGCAGTTAAGCATCTTGCCCAGGGTCACACAACTAGAAAGTATCTTTGGCCATATTTGAAGTCAGGTCCTCCTGATTCTAGACCCAGAATACTATCCACTGCACCATCTCATTGCCCCAAATAGCAAATGAGGCTTTTTCCAGACTTTCTCTCCCATCCCATCTGTATTGACCCTCTATTTTCAGCTCTTAATGCTCCTCTGTCCCTAAAACTTGTTCCCCAGGGGTTGCTCCAGGAAATTTTCCTAATACCTCACACCTTCCCCATCCAGTCCTCCTTCAGCCAGAAGAGCAATGTGTATGTGTACGTGTGTGCATGGGAGTAAGAGGATGATATCTGACTCAGTCCAAATGCCCCAAGTGCTCTGAAGGGCAGGGTTAGGCCTAGGGCTTGGAGAGACTGATAAACTGTCCAGCTTCTTCATCAGACAGATTCCCATGAAACCAACTCGGCTCTGCTTAGCACTGAGTCCCTCACAGCCTCCACCCCAACTACAGGGGTCTCCAAGGGAACAAGAAGAGTGGGAGGGGCCGCCATACTCCAGAAGTCACCGAGTTTGTTATGGAGGGGAGAGAGAGAGATAAACTCTGCACAATAGGAAGATGTTAAATGCTCAGGAACAGATGTGAAACTCATTTCTTTGCCACTATTCAGATGTTAATAAAAGCACCATAATTTCACCTGTGATAGGCAGCCCTGATAGGTAACAACATGCAAGCTGCATCTCTTCTTGGCGGGCAGACAGCACAACTACTTTCTCTGCACATTCTCATTCTTGATTCTTCCTTCTCAATTTCCTCCCGCAGTCTCCATTTATTCTGGAGACTCTGAGTGAGGAACTCATATCCCAGTGAGTGACAGCATCTACAAGATGCCGCTCATCGCCACCACCCAACAGCAAGATGCCCCAGATCCGATTGTTCCATTGGGCCATTCATGGGGAAATGGTCCTGGAAGATGGAAGTGACATGATCACTAACCTGAAGAGGTCCTGGACTTACAAAAGGTGGCTGTCTAGGATGGGGCCAAGGTCCCCCAGCATCCTGACTAGAGGCCCAAAGGTGACCGGGGAGGGGCAGGGTGAAGGGCAGATATCCAGGAGCCTTAGACTCGACCTGGATTGGGTTTCTAGGTAACAATAGAGCCCAGGCAGAAGGAGGGAAGGGAGGAGGTGACAGACAAAGGAGACAGTGGAGAAAATGGCAGACCCTGGCGAGATTTTTGAAATCACATAGTTTGAATCTCATAACAATAACTAGTATTTATATAGTGTTTTAAGGTTTGTGATTATATATGTACACATATATAGAGTAATGTATATATCATATATATCTCATATATATACATATATATACACACACAGGGTATGTATACATATACATTGCTGTTGTTTGTCTTTCATTCTTGACGAGGATCATGACATCAGAAAGGTGATGCCATGACTTCACATATGAACACACATACACACGTTATATGTATATGTGATATATATGTATATGTATTTGTATATGTATAAATAGAAAAATAGATATACGTATATATATATATAATTATATTTTGTTCTCCCAACAATTCTGGGAGGTGGATGTCATTATTATCCCCTTTTTACAGATGAGGAAACTGAGTCCCAGAGAAATTAGGTGACCTCAGGGTTTCAATTAGTAAGTGTCTGAGGCAGGGCTATATGAGCCCAAGCCCAGCATTCTATTTACTAAGCCATCTCTCTGCCTCTAGAGAAACTGAGGCCCACAGAGAGGAACTAAGTCATAAGACTTCTAAGTCATAAGACATCTAAGTGACAGAGTTGTAACCCAGGACTCTGCATTTCTACTGTCTTTGCATTCTTTAGAGTAGTGACCCAGGGCTCTTCATTTTTACTTTCTTAGCATTCTTTAGAGTATTAGAGACTGAGGAAGGTGGGTCTGGGGAAGGGCAGGGGAAAAGAAGGGGAGAGGGGATTGGGGAGGGGCAGTGGGAAGTGCACAGCCCTTGGAGATCCTGGGATTCAAATCCCAGCTTTGCCGTGTTCTAGCTGTAGGACCTAGGGCAAGTCACTGAACTTTTGTGATGGATTTTGGTTCCTCCTCCCTAAAATGAGATGAATGGAATAGACTACATGGTTTCCAGAGCCAGCCCCTTCCAGGTCTAAGATTCTGTGCTAGCTGCAGTGCTTAGATATGGCCTCCATGTTATGATTGCTTGCGTTCTGGCAGAGGGATGCTGGGATCTGATCTATTGAGCTTTAGTTCTACCTACAGGTCTACAGAAAGGAAACAGTGGGTTGGGAGGGTGGGGGGAGGAGTGGAGTAAAAACCAAATCTGCAAATCATAGGATCCTAGCTCTAGAAGGATATCTGGATCCTAGCTCTAGAAGGACATCTAGCCCAACTCTCTCATTTGACAGGTGAGGAAGCTGGGACCCAGGGAGATTAATGGTTTGCCTCAAATGACACAGGAAGTAAGTACCAGAGATGGGATTAGAACCCAGGTCTTCTGACCCTGAGAGCCATAGTTTAGAAGAGAATGAAATGTTTGCCATGGGAATCCCAATCAGCGAATATTCCTGAGTGTCTATCATGTGCTCTAGGCTCTAGGCTAGGAGCTAAGAATACAAATACAGGAAAGGAAACAATCTCTGCATTCAAGGAGCTTAGTTACATCCTGACATAATTCACATAATCCTTTCCAGCACGGCTTGAGTTATACATAGCCCTTTTCCTTCTTAGTCCATAGCCTTCTCTCCTGGGCATCCGATCAATGGCTCATGGATTTAGAGCAGGAAAAGATCTTAGAGGTCATCTAACTCACCTCCTGGCTTTGTAGAGGAGGTGAGGGAGTGACTCACTCAAGGTCACACAGCTAATAATATGTGTCCCAGTCAGGGTCTGAACTCCCTGGAGTTTTTTCTTCCATGATACCACAGTGCCTCCCTGGGGCCATTTTCCTCACTCTGACTGTAGCGCACGGTATGATGGAATTTCTCTTAAATCAGAGCTTAGCACAGTGCCTGGCACATAGTAGGTACTTAACAAATGTTTATTGAATGAATGAAAAGTCATAGAGTCAGTCTCTGAACTGAGGTCATCCGATTCCAAATTCAACATTCTTTTCATGGCACTGCTCCTTAGCAACCCTGCCTCCTCACAGAGTTGGTCCGGAGTTCAGCATCCAGAGAGTTAGGACTAGAAGGGACCCCTGATACCAATGAATTCAATCCCCTCGTTTTACAGAGGTCGAAACTGTGGCCCAGGCAGGTGACTTGCCCAAGGTCATGCAAGTGGAGACTGTAGAATTTTAGATCTAGAGCAGTAAGGGACCTCAGAAACTAGCTAGCCAAACTCCAACATCTTACAAATGGGGAAACCGAGGCCCAGGCACACGAGTTGCCCAAAGTCACGCAAGTTAGGATCATAGGATCTTAAATTTGGACCTCAGAGGCCACCTAGTCCAACTCTAAGACATTATAAATAGGGAAATTGAGGCCCATGGAGATCAGGTGACTTGCCCAAGGTAACTTGAATCCTGGTCGCTCTGACTTCAATGCTTAACCTTTTCCCAATAATTAGGAATGGGGGAGGGAGGCACTACAGGGGAGTACAGCCAAAGATACCAGTAAATCACCTGGTATTTATTTAAGGGTGCCCATCTCTGGAAATTAAAAGTAATTGGGGACTAACTAATGGTCTGTGGCAAGTGCATATGGAGAAAGTAATTACGGGGGTTCCAGGTGCTCATCATTTTTATGATGCCAACCCCCCCCACCACCATGCTCCAAATCTGGTGGGCGGGCACCGCCATCTGCATGCTGCTGCTCAGATTCCGGGGGAAGATGTGCTCAGTAGGTAGAAAGTGAAAATGACTCACGACAGCATAGCGAACGTGACCAGGGTGATGGTCAGGCAGAAGATGGAGAGGGAGCAGCCAACATAACTGATGGATGAGAGCGCCACCTGGTGTCCTTTGGTCAGCTGCGCAGAGAGAGGAAGCCAAGAGAGGATGAGTTAGTGAGCTGGCCAAATGGAGAGATGGAGGTTAGGGCCCGTGGGGCAGCCCCTTTACTAGAGAGGAAGCCTCCCCCCCCACCCACAGGCCCAGACTTCTAGACATTTGCCTGCCCCTGTCCCAGGGAGACTTGGACCTGAGACAGACTCAATGACCTTGCTCATCCCAGGAAAATGTTGGCATTAAATGTCTTCCCGAAATGCCAACACGGAGAACATCGTGAGGAGGGAAAGGAAGAGTTTACAGAGGACAGGACTCTAGACGCGTCCTCTGGGGCTGGGGCTGGGGGCTGGAAGGAAGTGAGGAAGGGAGGGGAAAACAGATCCCCACTCTGAGTGCATTTGGATCACAAGAATAGCTAGCATTTACAGGACATCTTAAGGTTTACAGAGCGTAGCATATTTGGTTTTTACAACAATCCTGTGACTTAGCTTGTTGCTGTTCAGTTGTTTCAGAGTCTCCATGACCTCATTTGGGGTTTTCTTGGCAAAGATACTGGAGTGGTTCGCCCTTTCCTTCTCCAGCTCATTTTACAGATGAGGAAACTGAGGCAAACAGGGTTAAGTGACTTGCCCAGGGTCACACAGCTAGTAAATGTCTGAGGCCAGATTTGAACTCAGGAAGACCTGCCAATAAAACATCAAATGGAGTCGTAAAGACTCACACCCAAAACGACTGAAAAACAACCACAGAGCCACCTAGGATAACTTATTCCTTCTTCCTGCCTGATTAATAATTAATTGTAATAATTAATAATTAACATTTCTATTAATTTATCCATCAATCAGCAACTATTTACTAAACCACTGTTAGGTATCATACCTTAAGGAAAATAATAGCAACAGTTATAATTATTATAGGCAGGCAAAGTACTTTTCATGTGTCATCTGATTTTATCCCCAACAATCCTTGGAGGTAGATATCATTATTATTAGGCCCACTTTACGGAGGAGAAAACGAAGGCAGATAGAGGCTCCATAACTGGACCAGAGTCACCCAGCTAGTATCTGAGACAGTTCTTCCTGGTTCCCAGTCTACAGTGCTATGCACTGTGCCATCTAGCCTCTTAGCTTCTGTCCTACGAGAGAGATACTGAGGATATAGTTATATGCAAAGTATATAAAAGCTGTAGCACGGATCAGCTTAAGCTGAGATGTGAAGGAAATGGGATTCTCAGGGGTGGGAGTGAGGAGAGGGTGCCCATGCGGCCCGGGGCACACATAGCTTGGGCAAAGCACCAGAGATGGTCAAGATGAAGCATTGGATGTGAAGAACAGCAAGAAATATACCCGGGCATAACCATTCAATACTCAAATCTACCCTAACTTGATTGCATAATACCACAGAATTAGCATCCCAGAATCTCAGTGTTGGACAGCAGCAAAATAGAATGGAAGTTCCTTGAGGCCAGGAACTGGTTGTTTTGTTTGTTTGTTTTTGGTCCCCAGTGCCTAACACAGGGCTAGTGCATCCACCAACAAGCATTTATCAAGCGATCACCATGTACTAGGAGGATGCTGCTAGGTGGTTCAGTGGGTAGAGCCAGGAAGATGTGAGTTCAAATCTGTCCCTAGACACTTACTATGTGACCTTGGACAAGTCACTTAACATTGATTGCCTCAGTTTCCTCATCTGTAAAACTAACTTGAGAAGGAAATGGCAAACCACTCTAGTGTCTTTGCCAAGAAAACCCCGTGGACAGTATGGTGGAGGGGGCAGTTGGTGGTGTGTCATGAAGAGTTGGACACAACTGACCAACAACAACACAGATACCAGGCACTGTGCTAAGTGTTGGAGACAAAAAAGAAAGGGGGGGGAAGGGGAGGGAACGGTCCCTGATCTCAAGGGGTTCACAGTGTCAGGTACTGGGTGGTATAGTGTCTAGAGCTCTAGACGGCTGGAGTCAGGAAGCCCTGAGTTCAAATGTGATCTCAGGCACATTCTAACTGGGCAAGTCATTCCACCTCTGCCACCTCGGTTTCTTCATCTGTAAAATGAGGATAATAATAAAGCATGTGTTGTGAGGATATAACGAGATGATAGAAAGCATTTTGCAAGCCTTAAAGCTCCACATGAAGGCTAGCTATTACTGTTATGCTTATATAATATATATGTATATATTGAGTGGATGGATGGATGGATGGATGGGTGGGTGGGTGGATGGGTGGGTGGGTGAACGGATGGATGGGTGGGTGAATGGATGGATGAGTGGGTGAACGAATTTAGCTCAAACTACACTGTGATTTAAACCTGAGCAGCTCCAAGGGAAACCCAGAGCACAATAGTCATGCTCTAATCCTGGCTCTACTCCTAACTAGGGGTCCCCTGTACCTCAGTTCCACTCCCCCCAACCCTGTGGTTCAAGGAAAGGCAGAAAAACCCCCAAGAGCACAAGCTGTGCCCGTCATTTCAGGGGAATCGGTGTTATTGAAGTCTATCTTCGGAGCAATTGGGCCCCAGCAGGGGGAGTGTCTGTGGATGGGATAACCTAATAGGTCTTTACTCCTGCAAACGTGTGTGATTCTCCACTGCGTTAACCAGTAAGTCACCAGAGTAATGCAGGGCGATCCCTGCGCCTGTGAAACCCCATCTGGGGCCCCAGGGGAAACCTGAGTTTCATGCATAGCCATGGGGTCTTGGAAGCAGCCAGGGTAGAGCGGAGGGACGTGCCACAACCCCCCCCCCCAAGTCTCATCCCCCCGATTATCACTAGCGTCCTGCTCATTTTAAAACCATCCTGATTTTCATGGGCCGGGCTGCAAATTTTCTGTGGAGCTGGTGAGTTTCGTAGAACCCCGGGGCTCCAGGCAAAGCGGCCACAGAGGAGGCGCTGCACCTAGCTGAGAAATGCAGCAGGAGGGAGATGGCCAACTGTTGCTATGATACGCGAGGCTGCTCTGAAATGGGATGCAGGCTGCCTTTGTCTTGGCCCTAGGATGCTTCCCCACACTGAGACAAAGCAGACGCCTTCCTGGCTGGCTCAGCGTCAGAGCCGACATGCCCTTGACCAGGCAGAAAGGTTCTCCTGCTAAGTGTTTTGGAGTATCTGGAATAGCCCAGGGGCCCAGGATTTGCTTATCTTTGGCCCAGAGTTCAGATGGGGATGCCGGAAGTCAGAGTCGGAAGGGGCCACACTGGAAATGAGACCCCCCCCCCTACACACCCAACAAGGGCGGGTCCACGCGGCCCCTTGCCTGAAAACCTCAAGTGAGGCAGGCAGCTTGATAAAGCACGGCCAACGGGACTAGATTTGGAATTAAAGGTCTTAGGTTCCAATCACAACTTAACCATTGACTTTCTGTGTGATCACAGGCAAGTAACTTAACCTCTCTGGAGTTCTGTTCTTTCTATGCAAAATGATAGTGACTGGCACATAGTAGGTGCTTGGTAAATGTTTGTTCATTTAATAGCGTTAGACTAGATGGCTTCTTAGTGTCCTACAAACTCTAAAGTAATTATCTTAAAATTATATATTTTACATATATAAGATAATATTAATATAACTATACATCATATGTTATATAAAATACATTACATAATATTGTATGTTGTATTAATTAAAATTAATTAAGGTAATGTTAATTTTATATGTAATATTTGTGTGTTTTGTAATATTTGTTGTTTAGTTTTCAGTTGAGTTCTACTCTTTGTGACCCCTTTTTGGAGTTCTGTTGGCAGAGATACTGGAGTGGTTTGCCATTTCCTTCTCCAGATCATCTGACAGATGAGGAAACTGAGACGAGCAGCAGCTAGTGACTTGCCCAGGGTCACACAGCTCGTAAGTGTCTGAAGCCAGATTTGACCTCAGGCCCTTCTGACTCCAGACCTGCCACTTTATCCACTGTGCCACCCAGCTCCCCTAATAGATGTGTGTAGTACTTTACAAATCACAAATTACTATAATGATAATAACAATAGCCAGGATTTATATAGTGTTTTAGGGTTTTACAAGCATTTTACTAATATTATCTTACTTTATCCTTAAAACAACTCCAGGAGGAAGGCACTATTATGACCCCCATTTTACAAATATGGAAACCGACGCAGACAGAAGGGAGGAAATAAACATTAAGTGCCTAATATGTACCATACAAATTTACAAATGTTATTGCAACAGCCCTGTGAGGCAGGTGCCATTATGATGCTCATTTTACAGTTGAAGAAACTGAGGCAGAAGTTCAGTAACTTGCCTAGGGTCACACAGTCTGTAAGTGTCTGAGATGGGGTTTGAACTCAGGTTTTTTCTTACTCCCAATTACAGCAGTCTCTCCACTGCACCACATAGCCGCCCCAACATGAATGGCATAAATGTCAGTTGTTACTGTCTCTACTATTTTTTTTTTCCCAAGAAACCCTTTCCATTTTTGTACAGCACTCATTGTTAGGAACTTTTTTGGTTACAGAGCCTTAACTTGCCTCTTTGCCAGTTCCACCCATCCTTCTTACTTCTGACCTCTTTGGCCAAGCAGAATAAACCCAGTCCCTCTTCCAGATTACAGCCCCAGAGCATGGCACAGTGCCCAAGCCAAAGTAGGTTCTTATTGACTGACTGACTCAAGACGGCGCTTAGGAATGCCCAGGTCTTCTACCCCTGCCCAAGTCCTTCAACCTACCCTCCTGTGATGAGCTCCAAATCCTCTGTCAGCCTCATTCCCTACTTCTGGATGCTCTCCAGGGTATCACGGTGTTTCCTGAAGTATGGTGCCCAGAACCAAACACAAAAACCCAGATGTGGCCTGGCCAGTCCGGAACCCATCAGGCCCATCACTGACTTGTTCCTGGAAGCTAGGCCTCTCTCAATGAGGGTTCACATAGCTTTTTTTTTCCTACCATGTCACATGTCTGATTTATATTGAGCTTGATGTCCATTAAAACCTCCAGACCATGGCTAGGAAGAAGGAAGAGCTGTCCTCCCAGATCTCTGTCATTGTCAAGAGATTCTGTCTCCATAATATCTGCCCCCTCACCCTCCTCTATATATATTCTACAGAGGATCAGACCATCTGCTCTGCTAACCTAAGCTATCATAATGGCCTCCAGACTGGTCTTCCTGACTCTGGTCTATCCATTCTCCAACGCATCCTCTGCACAGCTGCCTGAGTAATCTTCCTAATGCTCTGCTTAGATCATGTTACTCCTCTCCCCAAAAACATTCACTAGCTCCCACTGTTTGAGGGATGAGCATGAGCTCCTGAATGGCATCCTAGGCCATCCACAGTCTAGCTGCAAACTACATATCCAACCTTCTCTGGTCCATTCTTCAAAGAGTACCTCAGGTTCTATCTATCACTGACCCCTCCTCCTCCTCTCTTGCCAATGACCCCTTTATAATCACTCGATCAATAATTCCTTGACAATGACCTCTGGGTAGTTAGCATGTACTGCCTTGTGATATCTGATTATATCTCATATTGAGATTTAAAATTAAACATATATATGTATACACACATATACACTTACATGCATATTATTGTTCTGTCCCGCTCTGTGACCCCATGGACTTGTCCAAGGGGTTTTCTTGGTATGGATGCTGGAGTGGTTTACCGTTTTATTCTGCAGTATGTCCCCATTTTACAGATGAGGAACTGTGGTAAATATGTGGTAAGTGACTTGCCGAGAGTCACACAGCTAGTAAGTGTCTAAGGTCGTATTTGAACTCAAATCTTCCCTTCTCCAGGCCCATTGCTCCGTCTGCTGCACCACCCAGCTGCCCATATCTTCATATACACATATATGAATACATATAGATGTCTATATATATACATGTAAATATAATAATTATAACATAATTATAACTATTATGGTATTATTATTTTAATATATTATAATTTGGTTATATATATGTAAATATAATAATTATAACGTACTATATATGTAAATATAATAATTATAACGTATAATATGTAAATATAATATGTAAATATAATATATGTAAATATAGTGTATATATGTAAATATAATAATTATAATGTACTATATATGTAAATATAATAATTATAATGTACTATATATGTAAATATAATAATTATAACATAATTATAATATAGCTATTATAGTATTACTATTTTAATACATTATAATTTGGTTATAATGTATAGATTTTATATCATATTGTAGTATTACATGGTGCATTATAATGTATTACACATTGTTGTGCATATACTATATATACACAGCAAGATCTGAGTTCAGATCCTGCATCTGACACTCACTAGCTGTGTAAACTTGGGCAAGCCACCTATTTCCTGAAAGCCCCATTTCCTCACCTGTGCAATGGTACTCGTAGTATCACCTATCTCATTTAACCACCCTGTGTCTCAGGTCTCCCTGGAGGACTTATCTATTAAGTCATAGGTCTGAGATCTCTATCAGTGAATGTAGTTTCCCATTCTGACAAGGTCACAGAACCTTTCCACATTCGGGTTTACACGGACATCTATCTCATTCAGGCAGCTGGGTGGCTTAATAGATAGAGCACCAGCCTGGAGTCCGGCAAAGCTGAGCTCCAATCCAGCTTCAGATATTTATTAGCTGCGTGAACTTGCAGTTTCCAAATCTATAAAATGGGAATAACCTCCCAGGGTTGTTGTAATGTTTAGATGAAATAAAATTTGTAAAGCACTTAGCATAGTGCCTGCTCAAAGGAGGTACTATAGAAATGCTAGCTATTTATTATTATTGGCTCCTTACAACAACCCTATGTGATAAGCACGATAGGGCCCATTTTACTGTCTTGGAGAGGTTATGTGATTTGTCCATGATTACACCACCAATTATCGTGGGAGTCAGAACCAGAGTCCAGCTTTCTGTGCATTCAAGCACCGTAGTCTTTCTACTGTATCGCATTGCTTTAATTAACACCATCTTGCCCCTGATATCTTGGGCCACTCTGCTGTCTATGGGCTAAGACAGTATCAGTGAGTTAGCATTTCAGTGAAGAGATCACTATATAGCAGTGTTAGGTAGCTAAGAAACCACCCCAGCCACTGATCTCCTGACCCCAAGGAGCTTAAAAACAATCTATAGAACAAACGGGTAGGAAGGAAGGAAATTGGACCAATAAAGCCTCATAGCAGGGAGGTAACCCTGGGCACCGTAGGCAGGATGGACAGAAGTCACAGGGACCACAGGCGGGGAGGCCAGTTAGGCCTGGCAAATGGTGATCATGGTCCCTACCTCCCTGAGTCAGACAGTGAAACATATAGTGAGACAATTCAAAAATTCAGCAAACATTTGCTAAGGCCTTTCTACATGCAAGGCAAGAGGCATTGGGGTGTAGTGCCTTGGAGCCATGATGACCAGGGTTCAAATTCTGTCTCTGATTCATACTTGGCTACCTGACCATAAATAAGTCAAAATCTCTCAGTGCCCCCAGGCAACTTGAGAAGTAACAGACTGAGGTTAGGATCTGTTTTGATAGAAGGAGCTTCCATATCATTAAATCTCAGGCTTGGACTGAAAAGCAAAATAATCCCCCCCAAAACCACGCAAGGCTCCATGCTAGCCACAAAGGAATGAAAGACAAAGAGGAAAGCCAGTTCCTCCCCCCCAAATGGAGTTGACATTCTTCCCACCAATAAGGCAGTGAAGAAGCCTAGACTCCAACCACCTGAGAGGAAAGGGATGGAGGATATGTGTGATCAATCAACATGGATTTCTTAAGCACCTACTATGTGCCAGGGGCAGTGTGTTGTAGTAGAAAGCTGGCCTTGAAGTCTCTAGCTAAGTCACTTGACTTCTCAGGCCTCTAGGTAGCTCTCTAAAACTATATAAGCTTCAGAGAATGCACTGGCCTGCATTGGTAGATGAAATTTCAAGTGGGAGCTCTCTAGACCAGTAATAATTATAGCTAACATTTATGGAACACCTACTATGTGCCAGGCAGTGAACTAGGTGCTTGGAGAAATAATTACATTTGTAAGGAGTCTAAGGGGGCACAGTTCATCTGCCTAAAAGGTGTCTGCTGGGAGAGCCCTACTTTGGATGACTATTTGTTGGATGTGAAATAGTGATGATTCCTTTTGGATATGAACTGGACTAAATGACCACTGAAGTCCTTTCCAAATCTCAAATTCTGTGATTCTGTGAATCACCTGATTTCAAACTGGACCTTAGAAATCATCGATTACATCACCTTCATTTTACAGATGACTGAACTGAGACTCATGCAGGAGGGCAGCAGACTTGCCTAAGGTCAAACAGAAAGGAAGAACCAGAGCATAGACTCAAACCCAACACATCTATTCCAAATTCAGGGCTGTTTCCTTGCTGTCTACCCTATGGACAGTGTTGGCATCACCAGACAGAATCTTCAGACCCAGAGCATCCAGCCTGCAACAGCATCCAAAGAGTGCTTTATTAGGTCATTCAATGCCTTAGTATCTTCTCATCAGCGAATGGGAAAAATCATCCCCACCCTCTTACCAATTCACAGGATTGTCAGGATTATTAATGAGTACCCCCCCAACCCCTACACACACACACACACACACACACACACACACACACACACCCCTTCCCACTTCATTTTCCTCCCCTCTGAGTCTCTGAAGCCTGAACCTGGACATGGATGAAGCTCAGGGGGAGCCCAGCAGCCAAGCCTGGATCATTTGGTTATTTGTTTATGGCCTTCAGAAAGTCTTGGCAAGGCTGAAGCATTTTCTGGCAGGGAACAGACCTGTTTCTTTTGCCCTGAGTGCAGACTGCTTATAAATTTTCACATTTTATTAAATGAAAATTCATATTAAAGAATGAAATGGAACTCTCCTGCTCTCCACTGAACCTAATAGAAAGCCAGGATTCTCACCCAAAAACTGCATCCCAAAGCCCACTTGGCCTTGGAGTCTCCATTCTCCCCACCCC
Source organism: Trichosurus vulpecula (assembly GCF_011100635.1). Classification (NCBI taxonomy): domain Eukaryota; kingdom Metazoa; phylum Chordata; class Mammalia; order Diprotodontia; family Phalangeridae; genus Trichosurus; species Trichosurus vulpecula. Next base: position 45,938,328 of record NC_050573.1, on the reverse strand, counting down.
ACCTCACCCTCACCCCTTTCCACAAAGTTTTTGCTGATTCCTGTTTCTATAAAAAGCCTCCAGGGATTAGACTCTTTCCAAATGTACTAGTCTTACTGAAGGTATTTGCTGGAAAGGAGGATATGTATGAACGCAGACGATGCCTCACCTTGGTTCCTCCATTCAATTTCAAGAAATTCAACAAATACATATTGCTGGAAGCAGTGTCTTATCATAGAAAGAGCATTAGCACTGAAGACCAAAGTCCAAGGTGCGAATTCTGGCTCATCCACTTACCACAGGGCAAGTCAGTTCACCAATATGGGCCTCATCTATAGGGTGAGGAGATTAGGGCCTCAAAGGTCCCTTTCCAGCTCCAGATCTAGACTCCCAGGCTTGAAGCATATATTTATTAAGCCACTGTACTAGGCACTAGGGACTGCAAAGACCAGAGGAAAAGTAATTCCTGCCTTTAAGGAGCTTCTATGGCACACTGGAATGACTGGATGGCTATCCCCAACCTCTACAATGATGAAGATTCATTCAATTCATTCATTCATTCAATAAACATTTATTAAGAACCTCTTAGGTGCCAGGAACTGTGCTAAGAAGCAATGGGAAAACAAAGAGTCAAAAGACCATCTTTGCCCTCAAAATGCTTACAATCTAGTGGGGCAACCCATACTCTCTAACTAGCAGTGGTTATAAAGATCAAATAAAATTATACATGGAAAGGGCTTTGAAAACTCTCCTGAAGTATTACAGAAATACGAGGCACAATTAATATCCTCACACACTAATAAATGGTAAGTTTTTGAAATGGAGTTTGAAACTAAGACTCATGACTCCAGGTTCAGTGGTCTACCCGCTGTGGGGAAAAGTCATAGGATCTGGGTTCTAGAAAAACCTTAGAGATTAGAGGAATAGAAATTTTGAGCTAGAAAGAACGTCAAAGTTCATTAACCACAGCTCCCTCAATCCTCAAGCATTTGGAAAATGCCTATTAGGTGCCAGGCATGAGATGTAAAATGGTAAAAATGGAAGACTCTCTGACCTCAAGAAGCTTAAATTTGATCAAAGGAGACATGTGCATGTATAAGAAAATACTGAATTAAAACAAGGTCGTGGGGGGAGGGGACTAACATCTGGAAAGGGGAGCAGATCAGGAAATACTTCCTGTACAAGGTGCATCTAGAGCTGAGCTTTGAAAGAAGAATGGAGATTTTAAGAAGTGAGAGACAGTGCATTCCAAGCACAGCCAGTACAAAAGCATGGAGGTAGGGAATGAATATCATGTATCAGTTTGGCTACACAGTAATGTGTGGGAAGGGGAATGATTTGTGAACAGCCAGAAAAGGTGACATGAAGCCAAAATGTGAAGAGCTTTATGTGCCAGAGGAATTTGCAATTGATCCTAGAGATGATTGGGAGTTTGTTGATTAATATAGTGACATGAACTTCATTTAATATAGTGGCATGAACTTCAAGAAGATCTTGTTGGCAGCAATGTAAAGGATGACTTGGAGGGTGGAAAGAAGGGACAGAGGGAATGGTGGTAGAATTGACAAGACTGGAGAACTGATTATATATGGGTGGGGTCAGGGGTAACTGGGGAATAAGAGAGAAAGTAGAGCTGAGGCTGGCTCCCAGGGTAAGAATATGGAAGGATGGTGGTGCTCTCAATGGAGATCAGGAAGTTTTGGAAATATTTGGAAGATATGGAATTAGAGATGCCTCTAGAGGTGTTGATGTCTAATGTGCAAAAAGTAATGGCAGAGGATAATTATCTCATTTTACAGATTTAGGTCCCATAAATTTGCGATTGAATGATTTATTATATTCTTTCTTCCATCCATCCTTTTTTGTGTTCCCCCTTTCTTCTCTTTTTCCTTTTACTTCATTCCTCCTTCATACTCTCCTTTATTCTTCTTCCTCTTCTTCCCTTCTTTTCTCCTTCCTTCCTTCTTCCTCCTTTCCCTTTCTTATTCTTTCCTTCTTTCCCATGGGATTTTACCATCCTTCTCTCTCCTTTTTATTTTTTCTTCCTATCTCCCTCCTTTCCTTCCTCCCTCTTCTCTCTCCTCTCCTCTCATTCTTCCTTCTCTCCTTCCCTACCTTTATCTTTCTTTCTCTTCTCCCCTCTCTTATTTCTTCTTTCTCTTCTTTTCCTTCCTTCTCCTCCTTCCTTATCTTCTTTCCTTCCTCCTTTCCTTCCTTTCTCCTTCCCTTCCTATTTTTTCCTCTTTCGCTCCCCTCGTTTCTTTCTTCTTTATTCCTTCTATATTCCTTCCCTTTAACTGTGAGTAAATCTTAAGAAAAAATAACCGGAGAAGGTCAAGTATGTTTTTAATCCCATTTTTCACAGCATTTCATGCACAGGAGTGGCCTTATAAATGTTTCTGGTGGTAAAGTTTGTCTCTATCCTTCACTAGGACATTCATTCCCAGGGGGGCAGACATGTTTTTTGAATGTCCATAGGGCAGAGACTCAAAATGATATCAAATCAAACTTAGGTGTCTCTCCTAGATAATGTTCTTCAGTCTGCAGAATACACAATAACTAGCAAATTGTGATCCAAAAGGTTTAGCATGTGCAAGAAAGTTCTTTGGATGTTACAGAATCTCAGAGTTGCAAGTAACTCACTGACCATCTGGTCCAAACCATACAGGACCAAGACTCCTTTCTACAATATTTTCAATAATCATTCAGTCTCTGCTTGAGCTGGAAAAGAAGAGTGAGGTCACAGCAAAGAATTCAGAAGTCTGCTTTGCCTAGATATGATAAATGCTGTGAAGTACTACCTAGGTGTTAATGGAAGTGGTGATTTCCATACCAGGCCAGTGACTGATCTGGGCACCTGTGAGGCCTACAGACCCAGTACAGCTAGCCTGTGTTGACAATACCTAGGAGCATAGATTTGCAGCTCGAAGGAAACTTAGATTGGTAGAATCCTACATCTAGGGAATGACAAACCCACTCCACTATCTTTGCCAAGAAGACTCCAAAATTGGGGTCACAGAGTCAGACACAACAAAAAATGTTTGAACAACAATAAACAAAATGTATCTAGGTCTGGAAGGGACCACAGTGGTCATCCAATCTATAGCCCCTCATTTTATAGATAACAAAACTGAGGCCCAGAGATGTTAAATGGAAATGCCCAAGGTCACCTAGATATTTACCCAATGGAAAATCTGAAATTTGTACCCAGGTTCTCTGGTTCTAGTATACCACATTGCCTCTATGTCCTATTGGTCATTTAACCCTATCTTGTTGCTGTTCAGTCACATCCAACTCTTCATGACCCCACTTGGGGTTTTCTTGGCAAAGACGCTGGAGTGGTTGGACATTTTCTTCTCCAGTTCATTTTATAGATAAGGAAACTGAGGCAGTTAAGTGACTTGCCCAGGGTCACATAGCTAGTGAGTGTCTGATTTGAACTCAGGAAGATGAGTGTTCCTGACTCCAGGCCCAGCATTCTATCTACTGTGCCACCTAGCAGCCCTTAAAACCCTGTCTACTGACTTCTAGAATGATCTTCTTTCAAATCTACTAAAATTCAACATATATAAAAGAGGGCAGGAGGGATTGGGCCAACTTCTGCCTAGATTCAAGCAGAAGAGAAAGAAAACTGGGGTCTTCCTGGAAATTGACCTTTCCTGACACCTGCCAAGTTACCCTGTTCCTTTTTTCAGGGTTAAAATCTTTAAGAATTTCCAATTTTTGAGCAGGAGGGGTGTGTGTGTGTGTGTGTGTGTGTGTGTGTGTGTGTGTGTGCATTTGTTGGGGGGGGGTGTCAATTCTATCATTTATCCCCAAACAACCATCTTTTCCATTTAGGATCCAGACTCTCCTCTCCCCTCTTCCCCTTCTCCTAATATGCAAAATGAAGCTGGATATTAACATGCATTCTGCAGGCTCTGGAGTGAACAAACCCAGCCACAGCCTGGCCTTGCCCATCTGTAATATTGCCGCTATTCACTGTGATGGGTGGACAATTCTAATTTCTTACTGACTCCTACAATCAGAGAGGTGAACTTTCCCTGATGTCCTGATATAAATATGGTGTCGAGAGCCCTACAGCCCCCACCCCTGCCCTAAATAAAAAAATCTTGGGACCCCCCTCAACCCTGCCTTCCTCTCCCCCTCCCCTACCATGTGGCTGTCTGAAATAAACCCTGGAAGGGAGGCTTAAATTCAAATAGCTTAATGAGAAACATTTATTGCTTAAAAATCCAGAATCAATGGACCTGTGCAGCTTTACCTTTAAAGGGCAATCTGACTCTAATTAGAAGAGAAATGAATAATTAACTTTGACAGGAGTGGATGGTCCAGACACATGAAAATCCTGACCCCCACCAATGAGACCAATGTTTCTAATTGCCTCCAGGAAGGCTGTTCTGCCTGAGCCTGTAGAGGCCTTCTTTGAGTTAGACAATGTGTATATATAGCCTAATAATAATCCCATGTATTAGCTCCCCATATGCCCACATAGTTTGTTGAGGGAATGGAGGAGGTTTTACAAATTAACACGCTGATTGCAGCTCCCTGGCCTGGATTTTGGGGGAGCCCCCCGGGGAGCCCTAGGGCTTCTCCAAAGAATGCTGCGATAAAGAGATGGAGCTAGATAACTAGGGGATGGGGGAAAAAACCATCTCTGCCCCCCCACCAGCACCCCGATCAGGGGTTCCAATGGCCCTGTAACTGAGCAAAATATTCCAACTATGCTGCAGAAAGATGTCTCCCTGAATCCCAGCAATCTGTCCTGCAACAGAAAATTGGGGATTAGGGCTCCCACACCATCTAGCTAGGGCTGGGATTACTCAAAGGGGTGCCAAACAGAGCTGCTTTTCCAACTCTCTCCTTCGCCTTGGGCCTTGTAGTCTAGCGGAGCATCATTTTCCCTGCGAGAAGCTGGCCAGTCTGATGTTGCTGCTTGCAGCAGCTTCTCCAGGAAGTGGGGGGTGGGAGGAGGAGGTGGGAGGAACCATTTCCCCAAGTGTGCAAAAGGTTTTGCTGGGATATTAATTAGAACCTTAAGAGGCACTTGTGGAAGTGGGAGCCCCAGGAATGATGTCAGAACACTGTAGGGGCCTTTTTCATTAAACCTTTCACACGGAGAGGTGTTTTTCTTTGAAAATAACTACAAGTGAGGAACGCAGGTTAGAGAAATCAGGAATGATACTGGTATGGGGCATTTCTGAGGCAGCTTTCCTAGCAGACTCATTTTTGCAAGAAGATAAGCAAAGACACAGACTCCCTTTTCCTTCTTGTGTTCCATCAAGACAAATAGCACATCTTCCCTGCTCTTTTCTTTTAGGACTAGGGCCAGGCATTAGAGAAGAGCCAGATCACCCCCTAATGTGCCCCCTTGCCTCTAGCCCAAATGCCCTTTCAGCTCTAAATTTATGATCCTATGATCCTATGATTCCCAAAGGAAAGCCCTCTATTTTGACCGGAGTCCATCTTTTTTTTTTTTTTTAGCTTAACAACATTAAATGAAGAATGTGCCTTTGCACAAAGTCTAGAGGCATGTTGCTGGCCATATAAACATAATAAAACCAGGAATGTGGGCCTGCAGAAAGACAATGGCCTTAACTTAGCTTTGTAATCACTCAAATTGAAGACCCAAAGCTTAGTGGCTCACCCAAAACTGTGTGACCAGAAACCAGTATGTGTGAGGTTGATTTGGTAAAACCCCAACCTTATCTAAAATGGATCTAAAGGCCCAGAATACCCACAAGGTATTAGGAGGAGTTATAAGGGCACTCTAACTCTTTGCCAAATAGTTGCCTGGTTCAATAGACTATGTGTGATTCTGTCTTGGACTCAATAGGTAATCTTAGCCTAAAGGCATTCAGTCTGACTTTTAGTCTTCAGTTAGGTGGGTGGCTCATCGCTTCAGTTGTAATTAAAGAATTGTCAACTTGTTTTTATCAAAGAGAGGTTTTCTAGTCACTGTGCGATGGCAGACATGAACCAAGGTGGACCCTAGGCACTCTAACGAGATGAAACCCAAAATCTTATAGCAAAAAGAAACCTAGAAGCTGTGAGACCAGCAGAATACCATCCAACCACAAACAAGAGAAACCAACATTGCACGTTGGCTATACACCTAGTATAGATCACATGCTACATAAGACCAGTGGGAACCAGACCCAGAAGGAACAGTACAATGACATCATGAGAAGACATCAGTGGTTCTGCAATACTGAAGTCATGAGCTGGCCCTCCACACAAACATCCTGGTTATCAATGCTCTCTAGTGTGAGCTGTGACTATATGTGTTCTCTATTAGAATCCCTTAATACATGTGCCCTGGTCACAGGTACTACCTAAATATGTATTCCCTAGGTGTGTTTAGTCTTTCCCCTAATATATATCAATGGAATTTTTCCCCAAGTATTTCAGGAGAATGTTCTGTCTACTTGTCTTACTATTCTACTTCATTAAATATCTTCACTTTGAAAAATTGTGTCCTCTGGATGACTAGTAAAATTAAACCCACTGGTGGGGGCTCATAAACTTTGAAGTCTTTAAATAGATGAGGATCCAGTGAGTACAGAGAAATAGAGATTGATTACAGATTGCCCTACAAGCAAGAGAGGGTTGCTACAGGTGCCTCATCTAGTGCCTAGCATAGTACTTGGCACATAGGAAGTGTTTAATAAATATTTGTTGACTGTCTAATTACATAAGGAAAAGTACATTGGGATCCTTTCCCAGTTCATCATTATAATGTGGAGGTGATTCTGGATCCTTGGAGACTATACTAGGCAGAACATAAGTTCTAGAAGATATTGAAAGTTTATGAGTGTCAGTCCAGTAATGATATACATATATATGTATATATATACATGTATATGTATATATATATATACACATATATATATGCTCTCTGAGATCAATCTGGATAAGTTCAGAGATGCTCATTAACAGATTGGCCACAGGGTAATGAATTCTAGGGCAGCTAGGTGACTCAGTGGATAGAGCACAAGGTCTGGAGTCAGGAAAACTCTGGACTCAGATACTTACTAGTTGTGTGACCCTGGGCAAGTCATTTAATTCTGTTTGCCTCAGTTTCCTCATCTGTAAAATGAGCTAGAGAAGGAAATGACAAACCCCTTCAGTGCATCTGCCAAGAAAACCCAAATGGGGTCAGTGTCCGACACAACTGAAAGGAGTCAATGGCAATCATCTAAGTCACAGTGGGAATGTAAAATGCATTGGTCAATGGAGAGTACCCATGTCAATAACATCACAGAATCTTGAGGAATTAAGCAAACAAAAGTGGAAGAGAGAGTTGCCCTATGACCACTACTGTTTTCAACATGAGAGATTTGACTGATTTGAACCTTGGCACCAAGTCTCTAGACTTTTTTAAGGCTTTATAGGTTTTCTCAACCATAAAATGGCAGCACTGAGCTAGAGAATATCTAAAATCCCTTTCTACATATATTCTTTGATTCTGGGTCATGGTCTGGGCCCCAGAGTGAGGGAAAGAACTCCCCTGCCCCCAATCTTATCTTACTAATTAGCTTCCTGAGTCTACGGGGCTACATTATTCTCATATGTCTACGCTGATGACCTTGAAACACCTGACTGTGCTTCCATTCTGACCACCAGGGAGAAACAGTAATAATACCTGACATGTATATAGCATTTTATAGTTGACAAATTGCTTTCACATGGATGTGGTTTTATCAGTGGAAATAACATTAAACAAGATGCATTATGATTGACTTTACAAATATACCCTAAGGACCATGGCAGCCTCTCTGTCTGATTTGCAGCTAAAAACTCCTGTGTTGTTTTCCACTAACAGAATGTGTGCTCCTTGAAAGCAGGGATTGTCTTGCTTTTCATTTCATGAACTCGGCCCTGAGCTCAAGGTTTCATAAATAATAAATGTTTGATAAGTGCTTTTTCATTCATTCATTTATTCATTCATTTTCTCATTAGATAATAAGGTAGGAAGGGCAGCTAGGTGGCTCTGTGGATAGAGCACCAGGCCTGGAGTCAGAAAGACCTGAGTTGGAATCTGGCTTCAGACACTTACTACCTGTGTGACCCTGAGCAAGTCACTTCACCCTGTTTGCCTCAGTTTCCTCATCTGTAAAATGAGCTGGAGAAGAAAATGACAAACCACTCCAGTATCTCTGCCAAGGAAAAAAGCCAAATGGGGCCATAAAGAGTTGGACACAACTGAAATGACTGAACAACAACAATATATAAGTATTATTATCTCCACTTTATAGGTGAGTAAGGTTAAAGAAGAGCAGACAAGTAACTAAATCCTATCACCTATGACTTGCCCAAGGTGATACTGGAAGTAGCCACTACCTGAACCCAGGTCTTCTCAGTTTAAATCCAGAGAGACTGGGTTGTAGAGGAAAGAGTGTTAGATGTTCGAGGCCCGACCCTGCCACTTAGCTTTTGTGACCTTGGGAAAATCACTTCACCATTTTGAGCCTCAGTCTCCTCAGGTGTAAAATGAGGGAGTTGGAATAGATTACCTCCTTCCATCTCTCAGTCTATTACCATCCTACGACTCTGGTTCAAATCCAGGCTCTTCTATTGACTCCCGTGTACCCCTAGGAAAATGACTCTCCCTCTCTGGGCCTTAACTTCCTTACCCATAAAATGAGGGGGCTGAGCTGCAGAACATAATAACAATCATAAGATTAATAATAATAGAAAGCATTTATAAAGCACTTTATAGATCACAGAGCACACCACACATTAATTCCTTTGAGGACCTCCATGGTCCCTTCCAGTTGCAAATTAATGAGCCTATGACCTTCTTTCTCTAGATGACAACCAAGGCAGAGGGTTCAACAGAAACAGGTCAGCCGAGGGCAAGAGCATTGCCTGAAAGAGATGCCGATAGGTTTCAAAGGTCAGCTGAACTGGCTCCAACCACAGGACATCTGTGGAATGTCTGTAAATAGCTATAAGGCATGGGTGTCTCTCCAGATGCACAGAGATACTTTGTAATTTTCATTTCCCACACCCACATTCCACCCTTTCCCCCAGAAGCTGGGGTTGGAGTGGTAAAAGGTGGGTTACTATGCTAAGATTGACTGACCACTGAGAACAAGGTACTATAATCATCATGCCAGGCTGGAAGCTGCTCCCGGCCTGGAAGGTGGCATCATAGAAGGCGTGGGAGCTCTCTGGGGAAACTAGGGGACAATTTGAGGAAATTACAGTTATTCGTTCAAGGTACACTTTCTGGCTGGGTTCTTGATTATAAAAGATAGAAATAATCTTGGAGGTCCAGACTAGGGGCACATATCTTCATATCCCGAGGCATTTGTTTGTCATCTTTCCTGATCCTGGCTCCTTCTGGACCACCAGGACCTCCCGAGACCATTCCCTGGAGGATTCAATCCACTCAGCCTTGAAACAAACTTAAGACCATGTTGTCCTAATGAGGGACTGAGCTAGGGTTGCCCACTCTAACTGTCCAGCTCCAGACACCAAACCATGCTTCACATTCCTTCCACCCATTGCCATGGGAATGGCCATCCAATCAATACCAGCCTTACTTCAGGAATGGGCATGTCAAGTGACAGCCCTATGGCTCCTCATCACCATCCCTGCAACTGCCCAAAATCAATCAGCTTTCCCTGACCACTATTCCTTTATATTTATTGTCTCCCTCTACAACAATGCAAATTCCTTTATAAGAACTCTCTTGCTTTTTCATCTGTATCCCAAAAGCCTATAAGGCATGTGTTTTTGTTGCTGTTCAGATGTTTTGGTGGTATGTATAATATATAAATCAGGTATAAATTAACTGATATGGGTACATATTGTTTTGTCCCAGTAAAATATAAGCTTCTTCAGGGCAAAGACTGTTTTGTTTTTGTCTTTGTATTGCCAACACTTTGGGTAGTTCCTGGCATATAGTAGTTGCCTAGCTGAAATAAACTGAATTAGTTTGATCATAGAATCACAGACTTAGAGCTGAAAGATACCTTAGAGGTCATCTATCTTCATTTTACAGATAGGGAAATTGAGGCCCAGGGGGATTAATTAGCATAGGCCACATAGATAATAAGCCCAGGATTTGAAGCCAGTTCCTCTTTTCTTTATATATTTTTTATATATTTCTTTATATATTTTTCCCAGAGCTTCCTTTGCACTTTCAGTTCTTGAAATTGGACTCTTAAAAATACTGAGACTCAGAGTTTTCATTCTTAGAATCATGAAATCTCAAAGTTAGAAAGGACCTCAGGGCTTAATCTGTGATCCTATGAAACAGGTCATATAGTCAACCCATTGGGCAGCTCGGTGGCACAGTGGGTAGAGCATTGGGTCTGGAATCTGAAAGACTTGAGTTCAAATCTGGCCTCAGATACTTACTAGCTACGTGACCCTGGGCAAGTCACTTAACCCTGTTTGCCTCAGTTTCCTCATCTGCAAAATGAGCTGGAGAAGGAAATGGCAAACCACTCCAGTATCTCTGCCAAGAAAACCTCAAATCAGGTCAGGAAGAGTCAGACATGGTTGAAACGACTGAACACCAACAAACAATAGTCAACTGATTTCTGAACCAGAATCCGCTCTTCAATAGGAGATTAGGTGTTTGCTTGAAGACCTCCAGTGATTAGGGAAGATATTACCTTTCAGAAAAAACCTCATTCTACTTCAAAATAGCTTTAATTGTTAAGAAGTTTCACCTTGCATGGAAATGATATCTGTCTTCCTACAGCATTTGCCTAAGGCTCTTACCTCTGGCTATTGAAGCCAAACAGCACAAGGCTAATCGCTATCCATCAGTCAAATGAGATATTTGTAAAAGCACTTAGTACGTGATAGGTGCTATATAAATGCTTATTTAGGGTTAAACCACTAGCCATTTCCCTTTCCTTCCCCTGATTCATATAACATTAGAGTCTTTCAAATACCTGAAGACAATTATCATGTCTCTTCTGCCTGCCTTCCCAGGCTTCTCTTCCTGTTGCTAAATTCCTCCAATTCCACCAACATTTCCTTATATGACAATCTCCATGTTCCTCAGCATCCTGGTCATTGTCCTCTGGGCTCACTATAATTTTGTACAAATTTGTCAATGTTCTTTCTAAAATAAAGCATTCAGATTGCACACTATATTCCAGACATCCACTAACCAAGTTAAAAAAAAAAAAACTGTCACATCCCTCATTTTGAACACTGTGTTTCTCTTATTCGGTCCAAGATTTCTTTAGGTTTTTGACTGCCATGCCCTACTTTGGATTCGCTTGAGTTCAGAGGATTCTAAAAGCTCAAATCTTTTCTTTTCTTTTCTCTTTTTTTTTTTCTGGGAACTGCTGTCCAGCCATATCTCCCCACTCCTGTACTTAGGTTCAGTTTACTTTTTGAACCCAAGATAGATCTTTACTTTGACCATTACTTTTTGTTGTTTTTGTTGAGTCATTTTTCAGTCATGTCTGACTCTTCATGAACCTATTTGGGGTTCTCTTGGCAGAGATACTGGAGTGGTTTTGCCATTTCCTTCTCCAGCTCATTTTACAGATGAGGAAACTGAGGCAAACAGGGTTAAGTGACTTGCCCAGGGTCATACTGCTGGTAAGTGCCTGCGGGCAGATTTGAACTGAGGATGATGAATTTTCCTGACTCCAGGACTGGCTCTCTATCCTTGTGCCACCTAGCTGCCCTGGCCATTATTAAATTCTATTTTATTGCATTCAGCTCTGGAGTAGTAAAGAGAGCACAAGACTAGGAATCCTGAGTCCTGGTTAGAGCTCTACTACAAACTCTCAAATGGGTCACATGATCTTAGGAAAGTTAATTCTTTTATCTAGACTTCAGCATTCTCTGTAAAAAGAGAAAGGTTTGATTAGATTTTTAACTTAGGGTCCATGAACTTTTGCTTTTACATAAGTATATGTATATGTGTGTGTATATGTATATATGTATATGGATGCATACGCACATGCATATGCATTTGTGTGTGTATATGTTTGTGTTTGTGTATGTGTATATGTATATGTATGCATATGCGTATGCATTTGCATATGTGATTGTGTATGCGTATGTGCGTGCATGTGTATGTGTATATGTATGTATATATATGTATATATGTATACATATATATATATATATGTCAACAACTGTATTTCAATTAAATTGGTTTCCTTTGTAAAGCCACAGGTGTTTTTTTTAATGTATCTAAAAAGAAGATTCTGAGAAAAGGCAGTCTTCACCAGTCTGCCAATGAGCACGCGCACACACACACATGCACAGATGGTTAAGAACCTTTCGAAGACAAGCTCTAAGACCTCTTCCTAGTTCTAAGCATTTAAGGTTCCAAGCAAGATCTTGTTTCCATAATTTATATTTAAAAGGGGCTGAATACCAGGGAGACAGCAAGGTGCCAGTGATAAAGCAGAGTCAGAAGACCTAGATTCAAATTCTGGTTCAGCTACTTGCCATTTGTACCATCTGTATGACCTTAGACAAGTCATGCCAGAAGCTTTCTGAACTTCACTTTCAACTGATAAATAAAGGTTAAAGTGACCTCTGAAGCCCTTCCAGATAATTTTTCAATTATCCATAGACTTCCATAGGATCTATAAAGCCAACAGAATTTAAGCTCCCTGAGAGCCGGAACTCTCTCATTTAGGTTTTAGTATCCCTGTTGTCTAGTACATGAATACATGCTGATTCATTGACTAATTGACCCATACAATCCAGAAATCAGTATGGTATTGAGATATCTCATGTACAGGAAGAAAATTTTTTGAAAAAAAGAAAAGAAATCCCCAGACTGCTTCCTTATTTTCCCTATCGGGATGTTCCCATGGCAAACCCCCAATATCAACATTCACAGTGTCCAGTTTCCAGTTTCTAAAACTGACTTGGCAGGAACACCAAAGGCCTAACACAGCTATGTACATTAGTGTGGGGAAGGATACTCTCTGACCCCACTGAGATTTGTTTGGTTACATGGTCCCTCCCTATTGATAAACAAAGATGGAGGTCAAGAGATGCTTAACTTCAGAAATACACAGCATGACTTAGCAAAAGGAGGCTACCACCCTCTGCCCCCATCTTGTCCTAAATGGATGAGATCCAAGGAAAGCCTCTTTTGTTGTTGTTGAGTTGTTTTAGTTGTATCTGACTCTTTTGTGACTCCATTTGGGATTTTCTTGGAAGAGATACTGGAGTGGTTTGCCATTTCCTTCTCCAGCTCATTTTACAGATGAGGAAACTGAGGCAAACAGGGTTAAGTGACTTGCCCACAGTCACAGAGCTATAAGTGTCTGAGGTCTGATTTGAACTCAGGAAGATGCATCTTCCTGACTTCATCTATCCACTATGCCACCTAGCATCCTAAGGAAAGCCTCAGGTGCCTCCAGTATCATGTCTATCTCAAATTCACGTACTATGCATGATCCATCTAATTGTACAGCCCTTCCATTAGTCGTTCAGAGCTAATGCCCAGGTCACTTCTGAACCCCAGCATCCTACCCTGTTCGCTTATCCTGTTCTGAAGGTTTGATTGTGACTCAGCAGGTGACTTGTCCCTTAGATCTGTTTCTCCATGTAACTGCACAGACAGAAATACAGACAGACATGTCTCCAGCCCTGCTGCAGGTGGGTCCCCACCCTAAACCAAAGCTCTTGGTAGCTGGGGTGAGATGGGAGGAAATGAGCTACCAGCTGACCTAACCCCTCTCCAGACCATTAACTTAATTCTGATCACAGATTCTCAGTCTACACACTTTACTTTTCACCCCATTTGGTCTTCTGCTTGCAATTTTTAAAATGTCAAGGAGTGTCCTAGCTGGACCTGGCTGTTGAACATTGTGGTGCTTTTAGAGAGCTTACATTGACTTAGTCTGAGGTCCCTTTCTGGCCCTAAATCAGGGTTTCTTAATCTGGAGTACATGAACTTTTTTTTTTAATCTTGATAACTGTCTCAATGCAATCAGTTTCCTTTATAATTCCATGTTTTTTTTTTTATTTTATGGAATTAAAAATCTTTTGCTGAGGAAGAGCCCATAGGCTTCACTAGGCATCTATGACACAAGACAAAAATTAAGAACTTTCACTCTAAATGTGAGCAGTGATTTTGAGAGTGGGGGAAATTCCTCCTTAAGCAGATTGCAATCCATTTATAACTTTGTCAAGAAGTCCTAGGGTGATGCTTGAGACAGAGACGGGTTAAATTACTTGCCTAGGGTCATACAGCTGAGGCGTCTGAGGTGGGATTTGAACCCATTTCTCACCTGAGCCTATGCCCAGCATTCTACTCACATCTCCTGTCATGATTAGAAGAGAGGGTGGCTAGATGGCACCATAGTACAGACCGCTGAGCTTGGAGACAGGAAGGCTCAGCTTCCTAAGTTCAAAAACAGCCTCAGACACCTATTGCTGTGTGACCCTGGGAAAGTCACTTAACCCTGTCTGCCTCAGTTTCCTCATCTGTAAAATGGGATGGAGAAGGACATGGCAAACCACTCCAGTATCTTTGCCAAGAAAACCCCAAATGGGGTCACAGAGAGTTGGACATGACTGAAATGACTGAACAATGCAGTAAAAAATACAAGGGAGAAGCAACCTAAAGAAAAAACAAGGAATGAATAGAAGAACCCCAAAAAATCAATCAAACAAACAAGTAAACCAGGGACCAGGTTTCTATTATCCTGAGAGAATGAAAGCACCAAACACAGGTAGCCATACTGAGGACATAATATCCCATTAGTTTTAAGGCAAATACATCCCAGCATCAACAGAGTTATTCTGTGACCCATAAAACAGAACGAGATATAAACAGAGCTGCTCGTTAAATCTCAGAATCCCATGATATCAAAGATGGAAAGAACACCAGTGGCCACTTGGTTCACTCTGTATTCAAGACAAAATCCCCAACTAATGACCCTCCAGCTTTGGCTTGAAGACAGCAGTAAGAAGGAGCCTCCTGCCTTCCAAGGCAGCCCATGCCACTTTATTAGGATTTTTTTTCCTTATCTCAAGCCCAAATCTGCCTTGTTGTAACTCCCAACCCTGGCCACCAGTTCTACCCTCTGGGGCCAAATGGCCTGAGTCCAAACCCACTTCTGGGTAACATTCCTTTTGATACACAAAGCTCTCCTATCCTCCCTAAACCTTTCCTGCTCCTGGGTAGATACCCCCAGTTCCTTCAATCAACAGCAAAGGCCATTCATTCATTCCTAGGGCATTGGTCCCAAAGAAAAGATAGAAAAATGTACCCCCTCCCCACTTCTTTAAAAATGTGAGAGATAATGCATCTGGAAGATGGCAGACTCTGTTAGATTGCGTTGCTGTATTTGCTTAGTTTTGCTGAAGTTAATGTTTTTAGAAGGGGGAGGGTTGTATTTGAAAATTAAGATGATCTAAAGCCAAAAGATATACACAAAAACTTGAAAAAATAAATACTTGGGACTTTTTTTATTTTGTTTATTTTTGAGATGGGTCTTCCTATTTCACCAAGGCCTAGAAGTACAGTTATCCTTTCTTCACTGTGGAGGTTAGGGGTGCAGTGCCCCCGAGATCTGGAAAATCCATGTAAAAATGCTTGGCCTTCCCTTCATACCAGAGAAGAAATCTGAATTATTATGGTATTAAAAGATAAAACATGTTGAGATTATACAATACTATACATACATTTTATGCATTTCTGAGTTTCTCAATTTTTTTCTGTGTCATCTGCTGGCTTTCATGTATTGTCTGCAGCTTCTGCAAAACTCCCCCAAAATTCCCATTTATTTTTTTTTGCTGGCCCACGATATATCAAAACCACAACAGTGACCACTCACATCCCACTATTGACCCTGTTCTATCATGATCAAGAGGAAAAGAGAGAAGGGAACACGCATTTATGAGGTGCCTACTGTGTGCCAGGAGCTGCGTTAAGCATTTCTCTACAAATATTACCTCATTTGATCCTAATGACAATCCTAGGAGGTCAGTGCTATTATAATCCCCATTTTACAGTTGAGGCAGATGCAGATTAAATGACTGGCCCAGGGTCACACAGCTAGTAAATGTCTGAGGCCAGATTTGAATTCATGTTTTCCTGACTCTAAGCCCAGCACTCTATCCACTGCACTACCTGTTCGCTACAGAAGTTTTGACTTTCCCTGTTACCAATCTGGATCCATTAAGTTCTCCTCAGGCAGCCTAGTATCTCTTTCTCCCCTTCTGGGGATTCTCCATATTGGTACCAGACTTGGTGTGAACATCCAGTTGCCCGTAGTCCTACTAAAGCTCAGAACTCTGGTGCTCTAATCGTTCACCAGCTTCTACTTTACCCACAGCACAGATTACAGAGTTCAACACAACCCCAGGCCAACCTAAATGCTTGTTAACTGACTGGTTGACTGATCGCTCACACCTAGCAAACGCCTCTCCATTGCCCTTTTGGTGATTCTCTTAATTCTTTGGAAACTGTGGTGTTCTGTGAGCATCTCTGAAAGAATATTACAATTTAAATTAACATCAAGGTGGGAGAAAATGAGAGATCTTTGGTTACTGTTAGCAAACCCTAAATATAACTTGAATATAGCTTTTAGTAATCCCAAGATATGACATATGATTGGTAACAACTCTGACACAGGCCTCAGTTTTTTTTTTAACATGCATTAAAAAAAAATTTGTTCATTTTTAGTACGGATAATTTAAGCTCTTCTCAAATAAACCTTTCATGGGTATGAATAGATGTGTTTTACTCCTACTTAGTCACCCACATGCTGTCTAAATCTGGTATCACCTATATGGAGACATGACCAAGTTGGGGAAAATGGACTTTGATATCCATAAATGGTTTTGAGATTCCAGATTCTTTTTTTAACTCTGGGGATAAAATCCCCCCTTTGCCCCAGTTTAATATCCTAAATCTCCAAAGCTCTCATTTTGCAGAAGTGGGGGGACAACCCTTTGCATTTAACTGGCAGCACATAAAAGGCATTCTAGAACCACGAAACTCCTCTTTAATGAAGGTTCTTGGGAAACCATGGCTGCCCTCCACTGACCAAAATAGTAGGCAGGCAAAGAAAAGATCTCATCTCAGAAAGTCAATGCAGAGTTTCCTTCTGACTGAAATGCAAGCAAAGCTTTCTCTTGTTCTTTATTCATTCTGGGCTTTAGGGTAAATCTAGGAGTCCTTTTTCAAAGTTCTAATTTTCATATAGCATCCTTTTTTCTAAGAAGCAGTCCCCAGGTACATGGGAGGAGGTGGGAACTACGTGAAATTTGGATTCATAAACTCAGAACTCTAGAATCTAGAGTCGGAAGGGATGTCCAACCTGACCCAACTTGTACCCAAAAAGAATTCTCATTATAGAATTGTTAACAAGGTCACTATCCAGCCTTTCCTCAATTCTTCCTACAGAGGAGGACAGCCACCGGCTCCCAAGCCAATTCCACTTGGACCTAACTCTAATTGTTAGGAAGAGTATTGGGGGGGGGGGTTGTTCATTAACTCATCTGTTTATTAGTTTATTTGTTTCTGGCCTCAAACCTAAATTTGTGACCGTCGTTGCTCACAGTTAGGCTCTCTGAGCTCAAGCTTAACAAGTCTAATCCTTCTTTCAGCTGACAGGCCTTCACACACTTTGAAAACATCAAGTCCCCACTACATGCCTGCTTCCGTAAGCTGAATGTCCTTTTCTCGGTCAGGAACACCAATCCTTCTGCCATTCCATTTGTCTTACTCTAAGTCTTCTCCAAGTCATCAACATGGTACCCAGAAATGAACACAGCACTGCAGATATCTAACCAGTGCAGAGAATAGGGGTGCTAGCACCTCCCTATTCCTGGAAGCTATGCTTCTCTTAATACAGTCCAAGTCCACATTAAACTTTACATCTGTTATATCTCACTGACGACTCCAACTGATCTTGAGGTCCACAGAAACTCCCATATCTTTCTCAGGCAACTTGTTGTCTAGCAACACCTCCTTGATGTAAGTCAACGAACCCGGGCTCCAATGCTGGCTCACCTGTGTGATGTTGAGCAAGTTACTAAAAACTCACCAGGCATTCAATTTTCTCATCTGTAGAATGAAAGGCACTGGACTTGATCCCAAATGTGCCTTCCAACTCTGAAGTTATAATCCATTGAACCAGTGTACATACACATCATGCATACCAGGTCTATCATGAAATAATCCTCCAAATCTACAGAGTGCCTGCTTAGTAGAAGAAACATAGAGAATATAAGGCAGACACTTTTGGCTACTGCATAAGGAACTCACTTGTCTATACCCTTTGAAGTTCCAGAAATTACAGGGTCAGGTCCTGGTGAGATTTTTTTTTTCTCACATATATCTCTCAGTACATATATATTTGAAAGACATTTTAGACAGATCACGCTGGACCACTAACTAAATTGGAGTAAGACAGCAGGAGGGACCTCATTTGGCACATTGCTCAGGAATTTCAATGATCTGAAGCTGCTCCCTGACACAAAAGCCCAACTCTTTATCACCAATATTCTCCTCAAGATGCCGTAGGACTGCAAATCCCAAGCACCAAAGATTCAGAATTGCCTGTGACCCCAAGGGCCATAGAGAGATGCTGGGAAGGCAGAAGCAGACTCAATCATATTACTAATGATGACGTGTGCAAGAAGTCATGCGGAAGACAGTAACCAGGCAACACATGAGCAGACAAGGCAAGAGGCAAGTAGTCTTACAATAAGAGCCTGGGACTTTCTGGATAGTCAGGGTTCTACCCTAGAATCTACAAAATGTTAAAAGACCTGGAAAAGCCTAGAAGCATAAACCATAAGTCTTTAGAGGTCATCAGGTTCAGTCAGTCAATAAGCATTTAATAAGCACCTACTATGTGCCAGGCACTGTGCTAAGTGCAGGGGATACAAATACAAAAAACAAATACCGCCAAGAAGCTTACAGTAGAATGGAGAAGACAACATATGAAAGAGGCCTAAAAAAGGAGTGGGAAGAAGTATGTGGTGAGGGCACATGATGGAGAAATCCACAGTAGAGCCAGGTGGAAAATAGAGAGACCATTGACCTGGGCAGCCTCTAAAATGGAAGTTTTCACTCTGACTTCCATTTTATGGATAAGATACAGGCCCAGAAGCATACAGGATATGCCCAAGGTCACATGGTAGCGAGGGGTACATTCATGACTGGAATCCAGGTCCTCTGCTTTAGATTTTTCCCTTGTACCAAAATAACTCTTTGCTTAACAAACATTTATTGAATGAATTGATCCCTTATTAGTCCCTTAAAAGTTTTCCTCCTCACACCAGCTTTTGCTCCAAGGTTTATTTATTCTATTTATTTGTTTGTGTGTGTGTGTATATATATATATATATATATATATATGTATGTATGTATGTATGTGTGTGTGTATTATGTATGTGTATGTATACACACACACACACACACACATATATATATATATATGTATACACCACAGTTCATTGATTCGTAGCTGGAAGGGAGCTCAGAGGCCACCTAGTTAAATCCCCCTCATTTTGCTGATGAGGGACTGAGGATTTCAAGAAACCTGCCCAAGGTCACACAGTTAGTCAATGACTGATATAAGATTTGAACCCAAGGCCTTTTGCTCTAGATCCAACGCTCTTTCCCCTAACTCCACCAAAGTTACCCCTGAACACAGTGCCTAAGTTATTCAGGGGCTGCTGGAAATGCTTAAAGCAGTGCAGAATGCTAGAGGGGCCCTGGACACACCCGGGAGGGGTAGTCTTGAGCGCTTTCCAGATCCTTCCAATACCTAACAAGGCTGTCCAGTGACTGTCTGCAAGCTTCAGTCCTCGCTCACAAAATCTCCCATAAACACTGAAAAGCCATCTTTCTGATAAGCACTGTACAAATTTAGGAGCTGCCGCAGGACAATTTTAAACAATTTACTAGTGACTAAGTGGATCCATAATAGGTGTTTGGATAGGATTTAGAATAATGAGTCACAGGCCAGCTGGGGAGAAGGAAAACTGTCCTCTCGCTGGGCAATCACCATTCCAGAGCATTGGGCTTGGAGTAGAGGATCACCAATTCTCAGAATTCAAAGGGACCTCAGTGGTCTCCCTGCTACTGAAATAGGAATCCCCTCTACATTACACCCAACAACCCATTATCAAACCTCTGTTGGAAACCTCCAGCAACGGAGAGCTCACTACCTCGTGAGACAGTCCATCCCTCTTTGGGGCAGCTCTCATTACTATAGAATTTTTCTTTCCATTGAATATAAATCCATCTCTCCATGACTTTGATTCATTTCTCCTAGTTCTGACCCCTAAGGACAAGCAGAACAAATCTGATCCCTCTTCCAGGCAACTGCCAATCAAATATCTTAAGGCAACTGTCATGTCTTCCTTGAGTTTTCTCTTTTCCAGGCCAAATAGTCCCAGTTCTTTTAAATGACCTTCATACAGTATGAACTTGAGGCCACCATTCGCCACTCTAGCTACCCTCCTCTAGATGCTCCAGTAAATCCATGTAAATAAACCAATAAGCATTTATTAAGCACCTACTATGTGCCAGGCACTGGGATAAGCACTGAGAATATAAAGACAGGGAACTAAAACAAGAAACAAACAGCTCCTACCTTCAAGGAACTCACAATCAAACAGATGTCCTTCCTAAAATGTGGCACTTGGTGTATGCTTTCTAATTTATAAATAACATTAACTTTTCAGTCACTTAGGGTGGTAGGACTTTTCATTTTCTCTTTTTGCTTATTCTCTACTCAGCATTTCATAGCTGAAGTCTACATTAAGAAATTACTCTCTGTAGGCAGCTAGGTGATGCAATGGATAGAGCCTGGAGTTGGGAAGACCAGAGTTCAAATGTAGCCTCAGACAGAAACTAGATGTGTGACCCTAGACAAGTCATTTAACCCTGTTCACCTCAATTTGCTCATCTGTAAAATGAGTTGGAGAGGGAAACAGCAAACTACTCCAGTTATCTTTGCCAAGACAACCCCAAAAGGGGTCACAAAGAGTCAGACACTATTGAACAACAACAACTAAAGGAACCAAGACCCAGAGAGATGAAGACGCTTCTCAGAGGTCACACAGAGAATCAGTAGAAAAGCCAGGTTCTGATCTCAAGTCATCCATGTCCAAATTCAGCTGCCCCTGAGCACCACCTAGACCAGCTCCTACAGTTTAAAGTCTAAAGCCTTGTTTCCATTTCCTGGCTAGAAAAATGCCCATTTATTTATTCAGCTTTCCACAGATAAATATAATGTCTTTTTTTTCTATTCAACAAAATATGAATGAGTCCCAGTATTCCCAGGTGCTTCTCCTCTGCTTTGCAAGCAGGCACTTGGTGGCAGATGGTACAAATGCCTTGGTGGGCTGTGTGCTCTCTGAATTGTCCCAAAGAATAAAATCATTCATCTGACCACGTGTTCCCCAGCTCATGCTTCCCAGACATCCCTCTAGGTTGGGGAAAGTAAAAGTGCCTGAAAGCAAAGCAACTGTGTGAGCTCCCCATTAAAGACTCAACATCCTGGTGCAGTAAAATGTTCCCCATCTCACTCTGGTTCTCTCTAGTCCTAGTGTCTTCCCTGTGGTCCAGTGGAGAGAAAGGTGTATTTGGAGTCAGAGGTCTTATCGTTCAAATCCTTCCTCTTACTACCTATGTTACTTTAAATAGATCACTTCCCCTCTCCTGGACTCAGTTTTCCCATCTGTATAATGAGGGGTTTAGAGTAGATGACTTTAACGATCCCCTTAGTTTCTAAATCTATGATCTTGTGATTTATGAGGCAGCGAGGTGGCATGGTAGACAGAACAGCGGGCTTGGAGCCAGGAAGACCTGACTTCAAATCCAGCTTCAGATACTTATCAGCTGTGTGACCCTGGACATATCATTTTACTTCTGTTTGCCTCAGTTTCTCAACTGTAAAATGAGGATAATAACAAAACCTGCCTTGCAGAATTAAATGTTCTCTTTGTCGGGTACTTAGCTTAGTGCCTGATGTTAAGTTGGCACTATATAAATGCTTCTTTCCCTTCTCTCTTTCCCCTTCTTTGGTGTCATCTCTTCTCCATCCCTGTAATATACTTAAGGAGGCAGTATGGCACAGTGAAAAGTGGTGGATTTGTAATTAAAGGACTTGGACCTCCTTCTGACACTTATGGCCTATATTACCCTAAGTCACAAACTCTCTGGGCCTCAGTTTCCTTATCTGTAAACTGAGAGGGATTGGACAAGATGGCCTCTGAGTTGCCTCTCTCTATATCCCCATATGTTGCACAGTGCCTGGAACATAGTGAGTGCTTAATAAATGCCTGTTTTTACTGATGATAGACATTTCAATCTTAGGGCCTGGATTCTAATTCTATCTCTGCCCTTTGATCTTGAGCAGGTCCTTTGCCTCCCTAGGTCTCTGTTTTCTTGCCTGTGAAATAAGAAGTTTGGATTATATGACCTCTGAGGTCCTTCCCAACTTTAAATCCATGATCCCATGACTTCCTCCACTATCTGTCTACCACCCACCAACTTCCTCTGTGCCCAGCTCAGGGGCCTTTTCTGGCCCATCTTACCCTATAGCCCCCACTGAAGGAAGTGACTTGGAAAATGGGAGCTGAGCCATTAAACATTAAGCAACATGTATTTGAAATACTTTTCCAATACTCTAAACAATCCATGATTTCATCAGTCTGGGTATTCCCTCCACTTGTGAAGATCTTAACCCCTCTCCACCTAAATAAACACTTCAGGATTTGCTATGGCCAAAAACAAAACAAAACAAAACCAAAAAAAGCAACGTTGTAGAATCACGAAGTCTGAGAGTCAAATATTCAAAAACCATCAGACCCAATACTCTATCTACTGCACCACTTAGGTGACCCCAATTTCAGCTTGGTGTGAGGAAAAATATTCCTGGCAGTTAGATGTGGCCCAAAGTGAAATGGGATACATTAGGCGGTAAGGAGGTTCCCTGCTCATCCTTGGGAGTCATTAGGTAGAAGCTAGATGACCACTTATCAAGGATACTGTAGAAAAGACTCAAGTTTTGGATAAAGGCTGAGGGATATCATTTCTAAATCAGAGAACCTGTTTTTCTGTCATAACCTGTGCTTATCTGCTCCTTATCTGAAGGTAGAATGTCAGCTATATTACTTAGTAAAATCAACTGTCCTTGAGATGCTATTTGAAGGGCTTAGCACTGTTTGAAAAGATGCCTCTGGCTCTTGGTCTGCCAATCAATGGATCATTTGTAAGGGTGGCATCATTGAGTCACTAGATCAATTACCACGTCGTATTTAATGTAATAAGATGCTACAGCTTGAGACCTTCACCAGGTAGAAACACATACCAATTAATACCACAAAGACTTTAATCTTAAGTATGAAAAGTCCTCTAAAGCTGATGGATTAAAAGGATGCTTAGATTGGCTAAGGGAACCTGGTCATATCCGGGGTGGGGAAGGGAAGTGTTTAAAACCAGGAACTGGTTCCAAATCCAAGGAGATGTGAGTAACTGGCAAGCCAGGAGACAGCCACCATTCAGGGGAGAAAAGGACAACATCTTGATCTCAGTCTTTGTTCTCCTCCCCATCCCTCTTAGCTAGAAGACTGTAAACTTTACCTTCCTACAGATATCCTAGCTTTGTCCCTGGGACAGTAGCAAGCAGTAGTATCTGCAGAAGGATGGGAAAATCGACTGGAATCTTCTCCCCCCCCCCCAAAAAAAAAACCTCAGAAAAAAACAGACTTTTAAGTTTAACATTAGTGACATTTTCTCCATCACTTTCTTAAGTATAAAAATCAACAAAACCCTGACTTGTAACATTTGCTGATTTCTGATGTATCAATGTTCATACTGAAAATTTAACAATTGGCTGGTGGTTCCAACATACTCCTGCTCACATTCCGCATGTAGGAATTGACCGTATCAATGAAATCATAGGTCTAGTCCCTATCCCTGTTCTCAGTATCCAGCTTTATATTTGGAGTATAAAAAGGGTTAAATAATCCCTCATTGATTAATTGACTGATGGACAGAGTCCCTGTAATCCTCTTATTCCCTTGCCCAGCATACGTTGCTTATGTCTTTATTCTCTCTGGACCAAGGAAACAGATTGGCGCTCAGCTGAACAAATTTTCATATTTGTTGGAGGCATCTTTTTCAGGTAAATTTCCATTTGTGAAAGCTTTTATCAGGTAAAATTTACTTCCCATGACCATTGCTGGGGTGGAGCCTGAGGCCCAAATGTTCTTCATTTCAGTGAGAGAACAGCATGATAGGCCAAGTCCAACAGGGAGGGAGCAGGCGAGTGATAAAAACACAACTAATTTCAGTTTTGCCTCTTGCTGCCAATAAATCACTCAATGTCCAAGCTCGTGCCAACTTCCCATCTGAGGGCCACATGGCCGTCAGATTTTCCAACCACGTTATGACTTTCCTGAAATAAAACTGCCATGACTGCTAACCTCCCACATCCAGCTGAAGCACACACATGGGCCCCTCATCTTACCCATCCCAGAAAAGTCAACTGATCTTGTCTGGGGCCTTTCCCTGGAATATCACATTCTAACAAGGTCTCTGTTCCTCAGAATCATTGTTAGGTATGTCGAAACATGCCTCTTTACAAGAGTGTTCTGACACTCCCATCAACTCTTTCATCTGTTCTGGAAAATGACAAAAGGTTCATTCCATAATCCATCCTGCCTCCTGCCTTTTCCCAGCAAGGCTGGGTCGAGTCAACAAGCATTGATTAAGCACCTACTATGTGGCAGGGACTGTGGTAAAACAGTGGGGATACAAGCAAAGGCAAAAACCAATCCCTGCTCTCAAGGTTTGATGGGTGAGATAACATGCAAACAACTCTGAATAAACAAGATATATAAATGAAAAGTTAGAGTCGCCCTCAGCCCCTTTCCTTGGCTCCATCACAGGGTCATTCTATACCAGGGAATCACAATCATTACCCTAATGAGGGCTGCTATTGACAATCAAGTTCACTTAGGACCACGGGGCCATAGATGTCGACCTGCAATGGAGCTCAAAGATCATCTGGTCCAATGACTTCATTTTACAGATGAGGCCCTGAGGCCCCAAGAGGCTAAGTGACTCATCCAAGATCACATAGGTACAAAGTGTGAAAGAAACATGCTTGTGGGGATCACAGGACTTCCCAGGCAAGGTAAGGGAGTAAGCCCAGGTGTGCTGCCAAAGCCTATTGCTTCCCTGGTCTCAAGTCCTCAGGATGATCCATATGATAGACCCATTCTCATAGCCCCCAAATTGTGAGAAACATGCATAGTCTAAAAAAACAATACTCATTGTATAGCTAGGAAAGTTCTCATTTTATTTTAGCCAATGATTCTATATTCCTAGTGAAGGGTACCTCCCTAATGGAGACTATGCTTGCTCAGACAAATGCAATGCCTTTCATATTGTTCCCAATTCGAATTTCCCTCCTGCCTCCCATTGTCTAGGTACTTCAGGGTTCCTAAACCCCACTCCACCCCCATCACATTTTCTCATTTCCACATGATGGAAATGAAGGCACCCCCTCCCTTCTCATCTTCATTTTTCTTTATACTTAAATAAAGGAAAGGCCAAAAATGCTTCTAGTTTCCTCCACTTTTGTCGGCATCAGATTGAACGAGAAAGGATTTTCCTCAATTGCTAAGAGAATTGAGAAAAGTGTGAGTTTGAATATTCGAACCCAGGATAGCAATGATAAAAGTCCCATCATCTGAGACTGGGTCTGGGTTTATGGACTTCATTCTCATCCTTTGTGAATGACACCTGGCCTGGTTCTTTTTGATATACAAGAAGAGGCCTTTTCACAACATAGGAAGGCAGTAGGTAGGCTGATTGTCAGGCAGCCAACATCCCCCACGGCCCCCCTCCTACAAGCAGTTTAATCTCTGACATTAGCCACCAGTATGACTTCAAATCATATTTTCAGATAATTTCTGTGGAAACAAAATTCAATCATACCTTACAATTGGCAGATAAAATCCTGCTCCAAATCCAACATTCTTTCTACCAGAAAGAACTTAGCATAGTGCCTGGCACGCAGTAAGTGCTTAATAAATACTTATTTCTTTCCTTCCCTCCTTTCTTTCTTCTGTCTTTCTTTCCCTCCTCCCTCCCTTCCTCCTTCTCTCTTCCTTTTCTTTCCCCACTTCCTTTCTTCCTTCCCTTCTTTCTTCCTTATTTCCTTCCTTTCTTTCTTCCTTCTTTCCTTTCTCCCCTATTCCCTTCCTCTTCCTTCTTCCTTTCCTTTCTTCTTTCCCTCTTTTCTTCCCTCTTTCCTTTCTTTCTTTCTTCCTTCTTTCCTTTCTCCCCTATTCCCTTCCTCTTCCTTCTTCCTTTCCTTTCTTCTTTCCCTCTTTTCTTCCTTCTTCCCTTCCTTTCTTCCTTCTCTCCTTTCTTCTTACTTTCCTTCCTTCCTCCCTTCTTTCCTTTTCTTCTTTTATTCCCTCTTTTCTTCCCTTCTCCCTCACTTCTCCCCTCCCTTCTTTCCTTCCTATGTACCACACTGCCTCTCATGCCTAGTCCATTTAGACTCTCTATTCTCTGCCACAAAGGCATAAAATAGATTTGTCAACCATATTTCATGTGAAAGAAGAGAAAATAGTCCCAAGCTGTTTCCCTACTTCCTCACTTGATGACGTAACACAGAACGCTGGTCTAAGAAATAGGATACTTGGGTTCTAGGTATAGCTTTGGTACTACCTCACTGGGTGACCTTGGACAAATCTCTTCCCCTCTCTTGCTGTCAGGGACCTTATGTGGAAAATGAGTGGGCTAGACTAACAATTACTAAGGTCTCTTCTACCTCTGGATATTCTTACAAAGACATCATTGGTCAGCTGCATGGCAGAATGGATTCTAATTCATTAGGCTAGATATTCTCTGAGCTTCCTTCCAATAACGACATTTGGTGACCCTGTAAATTCGATGGTTCCATTGACTCTTTCAGCTTGGCCCGTCTGTGATCGTAAAACTCTTCCCAGCTCTGGCATTCTATTGCCCAATAGCCCTTCCCGGCTCTGCCAGCCCATAATTCATTCTCCGAGTGCTTCCAGCTTTGAAAGTCCATCATTCTGTGGTGCCTTCTGGCTCGAACAGTCCACAGGGCTTGTGGTTACAGAATCAGAGGATCTCAGATTTAGATGGGACCTCAGAGCTCATCTAGTCCAATTCATCCCTGAACAGGAATTCCTTCCTCCAACATCCCCAACAAAGATTCTTCTAGCCTCCATTCGGAGGACCACAGTGAGGGGGAACTTCCATCTCTGACCTTCTGTGTTCTGAGGCCCTTCCCAGCCCTGACCTTCCATGTTCTAAGGCTCCTCCCAGCCCTGACATTCTCTGTTCTAAGACCCCTCCCAGCTCTGACATTCCCTGCTCTAAGGCCCCTCTCAGCCCTCACCTTCCATGTTCTAAGGCCCCTCCTGGCTCTGACATTGTAGGTTCTTGGATTACTTTTCAGCTCTGTCCCAGGATCCTCTTTCGCTCTGGTATGCTAGGATTCTGTCGCACCTTTAACAGATGTCATAGAAAAGAACACGTGCCTGAGGAAGCCTGCGACCCAGACCCTGCCAGCCCACTCGCTGCTCCTGTAACCTCTGCCTAACCACTTTCTCTGGGCTTCAGTTTCTTCCCCTGAAAAATGAAAGAGCTAGACCAGACAGTCTATCTCTCTAAAGTCCTGTCTACTTCTAAATCCTTTGACGGTCAGACATCCCTTCCATCTCTCTAAGTCTGTTCTTCTACAAGGCCAGTTCAAATGGAAGCTTTTCTTATTTTGCCCACATTTCATGCTCACTATTTTCTGTGAAGAAAGGAGCTTCTCTGGGCCTCTGGTGTGAGCCATTCAGCCAGTTGGGAAGTGGAAGAGGAGAAAGTCCCTGAGCGTGGTGTTAGGGGACTTTGTTTTTAACTGTGGTATTTAGGTCAGGCTGAGGACAGATGCGGACAGAAAGACTAGTAAATGAGCCCTTGATACAGAAGAAGAAAGAATTAAAACAGTCCAATTGATTTAGAATAATAATTCACATTTCAGTAGCACTTTACTTGGTTTACGAAGGATATTTCTAATAATTTTAGAGGAGGCAGGTGAAAAGCATTTATTTATTTGTTTGTTTAGTTTGTTTTTTATTTTATTTATTTTGTTTGTTTGTTTTGGTGCAAACCTATAATTTCATTGGTAGAGGGCAATAGTTTTTGATGTGTGGTGCTCAGACTCCCGGGGGATTGTCTTCTGTCTTTCTTGGGGGTCCCCAAGATCCTTGCAGGGGGCCCATGAGGTCAAAACTATTTTCATAATAACACTAAGTTGTTACTTATCTATCAAAAAACTCCTCCCTTTTCCAACTACCTATCTATGTGAAGCCAGGTTTTCTTTATATTTGTTGTTCAGTCATTTTCAGTTGCGTCTGACTCCCTGTGACCCCCATTTGGGTTTTTTTTGGCAAAGATACTGGAGTGGTTTGCCATTTCCTTCTCCAGCTCAGGAATGGATGAGGAAACTGAGGCAAACAAGATTAAGTGACTTGCCCAGGGTCACACAGCTAGTAAATATCTGAGGCCAGATTTGAACTCAGGAAGATGAGTCTTCCTGACTCACCTAACAACAAATAACATACAGCAACAGACTGAATGCAGAAGCAGATATGAGAATTCAGCTTTCTTCTATTAAGTCTGGCATTTAAAGAGATTTGCAAAATTTCTTAGAGATCTATGTTTTAAAAAAAGCCACTTTTATCACTAATTTTTCGTTTCATTTTGCAAAATATAGTTATTTTCATTAAAATGTTATTTATGTTAACATGAAATGTGTTTGTAAGTTATATACCACAGAGGCAGCTGGTGGAGCAGTAGATAGAGCAATAGACTTAGAATCAGAAAGACTTGAGTTCAAATCCATCCTCAGACACATTTACCAGCTGTATGACCTCAGGCAAGTCACTTAGCCTCTGTTTGTCTCACTTTCCTCAACTGTAAAATAGGAATGATAACGGCACCTTCCTCCCAGGGTTGTTATGAGAACTATGGGCCTAGAGCCAAGAAGACCTGAGGTCAAATCCAGCCTCAGACACTTATTCCATGTGCATCCCTGGGCAAGCCACTTAACTTGTTATTTGTCTCAGTTGTCTCATCTGTAAAATGGGAATAATAACAGGACCTATCTCAAATGAGATGACACTTACAAAAAAAAAAGGTGCTAAGAATAGAGCCTGGCACATAGTAGGTACTATATAAATATGTATTCCCTTCCTCCCTGCCTTTATTAATGTTATTTACATGAATTAATGAATATAAATTTCATATAATTACATAAACTACATACATATATGTAGTTTAATTAATTATATTAATTAAATATAATTATATATATAATTTCATATAATTTTAAATTTTATCAAGTTTAATTTCTAATATGGTAACTAGCAGTAGATAAAACCCACATAGACAAAAGCTCTTTGGGATGCTCAATAATTTTTTAAAAAGTAAAGAAGTCCTGAGACCAAAAAGTTTGAGAACTACTGGTCTGGGGACCTCCTAGATTAGAAAAGTCCCTCAACCAATGCAGGTCAGCACCTTCTCTTCAACTTAAAGTCTTAGTGACTTCCTGGGCAACTGAGAAATGTAGTGTTTTGTCCAGACTCACACACTCAATATATGCCAAAAGCATGACTTGAACCAAGTCCCCTTATGCCCTTATAACAAGGCTCACCGTTGGCATGCTATAAATACTACTATCCTTATTTTACAGATGAAGAAATTGAGGCATACAACTAGTAAGTACGAGACTCAGGAGGTAAGTCAAAGTCTTTCTTGATCTCCAAGGCTCTTCTCCCTTCACAGAATTACAGTAACACAGAATTTGGAAGGGATGCCAGAGGCTTCCTAGTCCAACCTAGAATTCTTTCTATAACATACCAGACAAGTCATCATTTGGCCTTGGTTTAAAGATCTCCAGAGAGGAGGAGACCTTGACCTCCCAAAGCAGCGTATTCCCTGTTGGGAAAGTTCTAACCATTGAGAAGTTTATAGATAAAGGCTCAACATGTTTCTTTGCATCTGCCACCCAGTTCACCTTGTTCTGCCCTCTGGTACAAAAAAGGACAACTCATCCCTCCTCCAAGTCTTGTCCCTCCTCCACATGACAGTCTTTCAAATACTTGAAACTGTCATGTCCTCCCCTAACCACAGGTGATGAAAAGAAAATGAAAGGAAAATAGAGTGAGAGACAGAAACAGAAATATAGAAGAAAAGGTTCCAGTAACCACAAAAGAGTATTTATTGCCTTATGGAACAACTATTCCATAAAGGTAATTAGGTCCCATTATCAATTGTGCATATGAAGATTATTTGGTGATTCCCCCTGATTAGACAATGCAATACCCCTGACCTTTCCATAAAGGACAGGAGTACCCCAAATTTCTTCAATAGGACACAAAATATTCAGATGGTTTCATTTTATTTTCCTGCTTTTACCACCTAAATTTAAATACCTCCTTAGCCAGAATCGATTGAGTTCAATTAAGAGAATATTTGCAAAGTATCTAATGTGTGTCTAGCTCCATTCTAGGCTTTGTGGGAATGATAATATTCAAAGACAGACTAGCCCTTCACCTCTTAGACCTTACACATTCTAGAAACAACATAGTCTACACAAGTCTACACAACATAGAACACAGGAAAAAATTCTGAATTTAGAATCAAAGGACCTGGATTCCAAACTCAGTTCTGTCTGTCACTTAATACCCAATGTACCTTTGACAAGTCATTTAACCTCAGTGCCTCAGTTTCCTCATCTGTAAAAGGAGGAATTGGAGTCGACACAGTCTAAAGTCCCTTCTTGCTCTACATCTATAATCCAATAGAGAACCTTAATATAATTTTAATTTAAAACCCATTTTTAATAAAAATTAACACCATTGTGATTGGACATTTCACTGTTCATATTCACCTGCTTGTCACTGATTTCATAGGCAAAACATGGAGCCGGGTTTTTTTTGTTTTTTTGTTTTTGTTTTTGTTTTTTTTGCTAGGAGATCCCTGAATAAGAGAGCATGACACCATATGAGTCTGAAAGTCAAGAAGACCTGGGTTCTAATTCCACATCTGATCCTTCCTAGCTGTGTGTTGAGATGGAGAAGTCACTTCACTTCAGACCTCAGTTTCTTCATGTATAAAATGAGGGAGTTAGATTCAATGGTCTCTCAAGGCTCTTTTAGCTCCAAAGTTATGATGTTCTGAACACTGCTCCTTCTCTTCTCTATGTGCTTGGAAGATGACATGCAGAAATATTGGTGTCCTCGGCTGTCTTTCCATCCAAATCTCTCAACCCCTTTTATAAATATTTTTGTATTAATTTTGAAGGAAAGAAGAGGGAGAGGGAGGAGAGGGGAGGGGGAAGAGGGAGACATGGGGGGAGGGAGGGAGGGAGGAAGAGAGGAAGAGAGAGAGAGAGAGAGAGAGAGAGAGAGAGAGAGAGAGGAGAAGGAGGAAGAGAGGAAGGAGAGAGGGAGGAAAGAAGGAAGGAGAAGAAATAAACGAAGGAAGGAAAGGAGAGAGGAAGGGAGAAAGGAGGGAAGGAAGGAAGAAAGGAAGGAAGGAAGGAAGGAAGGAAACAGAGGGAGGGCAAGATAGAAGGATGGAAAAAATGAGAGAAGAAAGGAAAAAAAGAGAAAAGAAATGCAAAGAACCCCTTTCCTACAGTAGTCCCCAAAGGTCCATTTTTGTCTCCTCATCTTTTCAGAATGCTCCCCAGCAGTTGACAGTTTTGTCTGCATTTGGACCCTTCATTCTGATCACCTTAAATCTCCAGGCATCATTTTGCCTCCATAGAACAGCAAAGAGAGCCAGCGGGAGGGAAATCTAAGGCTCGCGTTCGTAATGACTTTCCCCAAGCGACACCCCACAGCACCCCCACGCCCCGCAGAGAAAAGCTCCATCCGCCTCCTGCTAGGCTCGAAGAGCCTGGGGTGAAAAGACTCATCATTCCCACATCGCCTTAGTTAGTGACAAGGCTGCACTCCAATCTTATTCATTTTCCAGCAGGCCCCTTCAGAAGTGCCTTTATGAGACAGGTTATTTCTGAAGAGTATCTAATGCCCTACAGTCTGCAAACGACCCCCTGTAAATAGAAAAGCTGCCTCACTCCGACTCGGGGAACGTGTTTTCTTGTTCAAACAATTTAAAAGGTAAAGCCGGGCCGCTCTGGCGGCTGGAGATGTATCAGCGGCGGCATCATCCGTCTGCACGAGCCGGCTTAGCAGCTCAAGACAAAGCCGAAGCAAACCAGTTTAGAGCAGCCGCCTTGTAAGTGACATGCAGAATGTAGGTGTCTGCTTGTCTGGAGTTCAAAGGTACCTTCTCATTGGCATGCTGAGCCAATAGCTGAACGAGTATAATAGGAAATGGACACAGAGCCTTATCTGCCAAAACAGAATTCAGTCTTCTCAGTTCTGCTTGTTTTTGAATGGACTTGCCAGACTTCACGGTGTCAGCTCTCTCCGGGAGACTCAGACTATACTCCATTAGCAACGGCAAAAGATCTAGCGAGGTCCATAGATAAAGTCTGCAGTTGCAGAGCCTAGCCCACAGCATCACTCACAGATAGCAAAATTCCCTCCTTCTTTATCCGCACTGGCTCCCTAACTCCCCACCACACTCAGCTGGCCTCCCGGTGTCAGTTTCCGTGGAACCAGGTATGTGATGAAATGCTGGTGTTGGAAATCCAGGACAAATTACTCGATTACAGATTCAGAACTGAAAGAGACTTAACAGACCATATTGTCCTTCTCTGCCTCCCCCACACACCCATTCTGACGGATGAAGAAACTCAGATGAGTCCTTGATGGGTTAAATGACGACCCCCCCCCTCCCCGCAAGGGCACAGAGGCAACCAAGAAGGTATTTGAATTCAGGTTCCCCAATTCCAAATCCAGTGTTTTGTTGCTGTTGTGTTTCCTACTCTGCCAAAAAGCATTCTTTAAAAAAATCACAATTTAATTCAACAAATATTTCTTAAGCCCTTCTCATCCTCTCAATGCCCCCAGGCACTTGTCTGGGTTCCAAATAAATGAATGATCTTCAACAATATCAATTTTTACATGCTGATTAGATCATAGGTCTGGACCCCTTCACCATCACTCCCATCTCTAGCAAAAAAAAAAAGTGCAATTAATGTGTTGGGTGCTAGTGTTATAAAGATGAAGCAAACAGATTTTACCCTCAAGGCGTTTGAAATCTAATAGGCCGAGTATACAAATGATTGAAATCTGTTCTCATATGGTAAATACATAGGAGAGGTCTAGATAGGGTGGTATAAAATTTATTGGCAGGGAGAGGCTTCATGGAGAAAGTAGTACCCAAGTTGGAACTTGAAGGATGGATAGGATGTCAACATGCAGAACTGTGGGAAGTCTGTCTGGGCACTGTGGACAGTGTGCTGAAAGAAGGAAACAATCTTCTCTCCTCTGACACTGTCCCACTTGAGTTCAGGCACTCATCGCCTCACACCTGGACTATGGCAATAGCCTGCTGGTAAGTCTCCCAAGCTCAAATCTCTCCCCACTCCAGCCTATCCTCCACTCAGCTGTCAAAGTGATCCTCCTCAAGAACTAGTCTGACCGTGTCCTTATTTAATCAACTCCAGTGGTTTCCCATCACCTAAAAGATCAAATATAAAAACCATGTGTTTGTCTTTTAAAGCCCTCTATAACCCTGTCTCCTCTTCCTTTCCTTTCTTCTAACTTACACTCCCCATACATCTGGCAACACTGACCTCCTTGAAGCTCCTAGACACGCCGTCTCCCAATTCTAGATATTTCCATTGACTGTCCACCATGCCTGGAAATCTCTTCTACTTCATCTCCACATCCCTGGCTTCCTTCAAGTCTTAACCAAAGTCCCACCTTCTACGAGAAGGCTTTGTCAATCTTCCTTGAAGCTAGAGCCTTCCCTCCAATTTTGGCTGTCTATAGCTTGTTTGTATGTAGTTGTTTGCACAACATCTCCCCCATTAGAAACATAATCAGTGTGAGAGTAGGGACTGTCTTTTACCTTCTTCTGTATCCCCAGCACTTAGCCTAATGCCTAGGCCCTTAACAAATGGCCTTTGGTTGATTGACAAGAGGTAGTGGTTATTCTAGCTTGTCTGAAGAATGTATGAAAGAAAGCAATGAGAGGAAAGGCTGGCCAAGGAGGGTTGAGGCAGACAGTATAGTATCTTGGAAGCCATGGGACAGGCAGGTAGAAGACAATATCCTAGGAAAGTGCCTTAGAGATTGGGGGGAAGTAATATAAACAATTTAATCAAATCAACATTTATTAAGTGGTTCTGTTAGGCAATTAATTTGTGTTTTAAAATGAGACATCTGGATTTCGGATCTGCCACTACCAATCTAGGTCCCAGTCATTCACTTCTATATCACCCAGTTTTCTGCCTGAGCATTAAAGTTGCCTCAAAAAAAAAAAAGACATAGGAAACCAACTTAAGTGACTTGATTTCTGAGCCACAGGTAACTTGATTCAGCAAGTCATTCCCTTTCTCTGAGCCTCAGTTTTGCCATCTGTAAAATGGAAGATAATAATCTTCCCCACCCCAGCCCCTACCTTGGTGATAGGTGGGGAGGGGATGTGAATCTCAAATGAGATTCAAATGGGCATTTCAGCACATCTCTGGTTCCACTGATATTGATATGAGGAGATCAGGTGAGTGTGGGGGGAATTAGGGAGCCAGTGTGAATAAAGAGGGAGGGAATTTTGATATCCGTGAGTGGTGCTAACAGGGTATGGAACCTGGACCCCAATACATCCCCACCTGGATACTCAATAATACTTTCAACTGTTCTTTCATTGTGGCCCAGACCCAGCCCAACCCTCCTTTCTCTGTTACCTCTGACTCAGCCCAGCCTTTCATTGTCTGTTACCTCTGGACCACCCTAGGCTACTTTCCACACCTTAATCCCTGCTAGAACCCTCCTCTGTTACCTCCTGATCACCCCAGGCTATTTGCCATTTCTAGATCCCATCCAAATCTTCCCACAATCTTTTTCCCTATAAAAAAAAAAAGTCAGTCTTATCCCTACCAAATACACAAACTCATTAGGAATCTCGCCCACCCCAACTGGTGTTTTAATGAACTATTTGGACTGAAAGAAGGCTTGAAAGGTCAAATTCTTTCAAGGCAGACCCATGCCCTTTGCCCTTGAATTTCAGGGTTCCCAAGACCCCTACACCAGAACCATGCTATTGGCTGGGCTCTGCAACTGCAGAATTCTACTATGGACCCCAGTAGAATGCAATATAAAGATTCAGTAGGTGCCAAGCATGGTAATAAGCACTGGAAATAGAAATAGAAAAACTAGACAATCTCTGTTCTGGAGGAGCCCAGATTCAAATAGGGGAGAAGACACAGATAGAGACATCACACATGGATGAGATCTGCAACCACTTAAGGTTACCATTATCCCTGTATTAGGGCTACTGTTCTTGTAATTCAGGATCTGCCTTTATTTGAGATAATGGATAGCAAGTGTGAAAGATAGGATGAACAGCTAGACCAACTGTAAAACACCCTTTATTTCTTTCCTCTGATAGGTTTGTTCTACCTAAGTTTCCCTTCCAGAACAGAAAAGCAAGCTACATACACAAATAAACCACAATGAACCACTTGAGGTCAAAAATTTAACTTTCTCACTTCAAGTACAAGATGGTGGAAGCATGAATAATAAAAAAACAGCTAGAATTTAAACAGTGCTTTAAAGTTTGCAAAGCACTTTACATATATATTATCTCATTTGTCTAAAAAGTAATTCATTTGAACTGGAGATTTTAGTGAACTCCCAGATCAATATGAGTCAATAGGATGATATAGCAGCCAAGAAACTGAATTCACTCTTAGTTGGCATTAAGAGAGGCTGAAAGTCCAGGACTAGAAAGGTGACCTTTCTGTCAGACTCTAACTTGGTCAGTCCACATCTGGACTAAAGCAAGCAGCAAGAAATGCCCTGCAAATCAACTTTGTTATTCATTATGTGAAAACAATACAAGGAAACAAAATTTAGTTGGGCACATGGGGAATCAATTATCACAGTATCTACGATGCTGCTAAAGGATTGTGCGTGTTAATTTTCATTTGCCCTCTAAATTTTAGTACCCTGAGACACAAGTACAATCACCTCACCCTAGGTATTGACTCTACTTCCAACTCTTAGAACCAGGCCACAAAACTTTACTTAGAGCCATGAGAATCAGTTCTTCAAAAAGCTTATGTGGATGCAGAAATGAAGAGGTTGTTGTCGTTGAGTCACCATGATCCCCATTTGTGGTTTTCTTGGCAAAGATACTGGAGAGGTTTGCCATTTCCTTCTCCAGATCATTTTACAGATGAAGAAACTGAGACAAGCAGGGTTAAGTGACTTGCCCAGGACCACACAGCTAGTAAGTGTCTGAGGCTGGATTTGAACTCAGGAAGATGAGTTTTCCTAATTCCAGACTTTGTCTCAGTAAAAGGATGACTGGGGCATGATTTAGAGGGACCTTGGAAGAGTTCTAGTCTAACTCTCTTCACTCTCCCTCCCTGCTAGTTTATGAAAGAGGAAATGGAGAGCTAGGGAAGTTGTTGTTTCCCAAGGTCACTTAGATATTAAGTACAGAAGCCAAGATTTTAATGCTCCTCTAGAAGGGCAGCTAGGTGCCACAGTGAATAGAGCACTGTGCTCAGAGTCAGACATGACTGAAACAACTGAACAACGATTCACCCAAACTTCAAGCACCCAAGGCAACTCTCTAAAAATATAATTTGCAGAAAAGATACCAACCTGCATTGGTAGAGAGATTTTCCTCACATGGGAATTCCCTATTTCAATGAAACCACAGGACCATTAGATTATAATAAACTCCTTAAGTATAGAGGCTATCTTTGTAACTTATTATCTTGTAACTTACTTTGTATTTATTTTTGTATCCCTAACAGAGTTCCAAATATATGGTAGAAGTTCAACAAATAGTTGATTGAGTAAGCAAAGTGTCTGCAGAGGAGAAGAAGTACACTGGGCTACTGAAGAAAGGTGGAATGTAAGCTTCTTGAGGACAGGGACCATTGTCTTTTTGTCTTTGTACCCCCAGCCCTTGACACAGTGACTTGCATGCAGTAGGCACTTAATGAATGCTCATTGGATTGGATCAAATTGAGCCAGTATACTTTATTCCTGAATGGTTCCCCTTTCCATATGCATCCTCCCCAGTGAAAGAAAATATAATGTATGGGGAACAGCACCATGGATTAGCAAAGAGCTTTTCTTTATAGTCTTTGGACATTCTCATCTGAACCTCAGCAGCCATTGGCAAGCCAGGACTGTAACATAACTGTATCTCACTCATAAAGTTAAAACGTGGCAAGGCCGAATTCTTCGGATGACAAGAAGAAAAACAAACAATGTCTTCATGGTAAATTGGTGTTCCAAAACTGATCTTTAGGACAAAAATATAAAAATTCCAAAAATAAGTTTTATTAATGTAAAATAAAAGAACACTGTCTAAAAACACCATGCATGGGAAAAATCTGTGTGCCACATGTGGAAAGGGGAATGAACAAGGGAAGAAGTCAATTGTCCTTCCTGAGACTCAGTTTCCTAGAGAATCCAATATATGGGATAGGGAAAGGTGACCAAGAATTGAATTTGGAGTCACAGGACCTGGATTCAAATGTGACTCTCGCCCTTTCTACCTGTGTGACCCTAAGTAGGTCAGCCTCTCTGGCCTTACCTCTTCATCTGTAAAATGAGGGGATTGGATTAGAAGGCCTCTGAGGTGTCTTCCAGCTTCAAATCTGTTATCGTTTTGATTAATTAAGCTATAGGAATCCTATGAGGAAATGGAGACCCAGGGAACTTGTTGTTTCCCAAGATCACACGGGTAATAAATACCAGAGCCAAGATTTTAAGGCAGGTTATCCTCTAGAAGGGCATCTAGGTGGCTCAGTGGGTAGAGTGCTGGGCCTGGAGTCAGGAAGACTCATCCTCCTGAGTTCAAATCCGGCCTCAGATACTTAATAGCTGCGTCAAGTCCTTGGGCAAGTCACTTCACCCCGTTTGCCTCAGTTTCCTCATCTGTAAAATGATCTGGAGAAGGAAACGGAAAACCACTCCAGTGTCTCTGCCAAGAAGACTCCAAATGGAGTCACAAAGAATTGGATACTACTGAAACAATTGAACCACAAGAGCAATTCCTCCAAACTTCTACCCAAGGCAACTCTTTCTAAAAATATAATTGTATATAGGTTCTCTTCTTCCACTAAACAAACAAAAAGTCAGACAAGGGTTTCCTTCAAGGTTATTGATAATTAATAGCATTGGCAGATAAGTGGTGATGACCCCACACCCACAGTGCCTTAATTAGGCCAAGGCAACCAAACCTTTGCTCCAGGGCACCAAATCCAAAGGGGCACTGACAGAATTACACTCTTTCAGCAAAATAAGTTACCAGGTAAGAGCGTTTAACATCTATTTAACAAGAAGCAAAGATAGAAAGGTAAGCGGATAACTGGCTAGTTGAACTCAAGCCCTCTCCAGCCTACCATATCCCCAGCCACCATGCAGCAGCCTTCCCCAAAGCAGGCCCTGTCCCAAGGGATCTGTCATAACTTCATGCCAGATCCCCTCCAACTAAGATTGTCCCTCCTTTCCTTAGACAAAGTCCCTGGTCCTCGTCACCGACATACAAATTTCCCGCCCTTTGCTGTGACAGCTCTGGCTTTAATAATAGCTTTCTAGCTGGTCTTCCTGCTTCTTGTCTCTCTCCTCTCCACTCTATCCTCCACATGCTGCCAAAGGCCTTCTCTAGCTCTGAGCATGGCAGTCCCCTACTCCAAAGCTTTTAGTGGATCCCCATTGGTTCTCTTATAAATTACAAATGTTAAAATCCTCCATGATCCAGCCATAAACCCACCATTCCATCCTAGATTCACATGACTCTACTTTCCACATCTCTGTTCCATTCAAATTGGCCCTCTTTCTGCTCTCAGATCTCATCTTCACTTGCCTGAACTCCTTCTGCAGGCCATCTCCCAGGCCTGGACATGTGCACTCTCCCACCTCAGTGCCTTCTCCCCCCTTCCAATTTTTCCGTCATCTTTGTTTCATGCCATACTCATCTCTGTATATGGCATAGTAGATGTCAAGGCCCTTGAAAGCAGGAACTCTAAAGCTTCGGTTCTAAGCACAGACCCTCATGCCCAGTAACCCTTCCGTAAATGTGTGTTGCCAGCCTCCAAACGCCCCACACACAACCTGGAGAAATGATTTTCCATAGAGAATATATAGAATATTCCCATCTTTCTTGCTCCTCTCTGGAGTCATTATTTATGCTCATTGCCCAAGAAGAATCATAGGCTCGTAGACCCAGAGCCAGAAGGAAACTCCGAGGCTAACCAGTCCATCCCTTCATTGTACAGATGGGGAAGCTAAGTCCCCAAAAGCTAAAACTAACTAGCCCCAAACCAAACAGGTAGTGTCAGAGGAAGGATCTGAATCCAAGCAGCTGCTGGACATTCTGCTGGACTTCTGGGACTGAAACAAATGCCCAACGTATCACAAATACTCAAGACAACTTCAGCAAAGCAAGTTTTCAGGGGTCAGAAATCTAAAGTCTAAATCAAGTGTGGGGAGCCTGTGGCCCTAAGGCCACATGTGGCCTGCATGGCCTCCTAAATCTTTAAGTGTGAACTTTTGACTAAACCCAAGTTTTACAGAACTTAAGGCCACAGGCTCCCCACCTCTGAATTCTAGATTGTATCTAGGTCCCTTCCTAATGGGCGTATGTTTGCCTGAGATCCTGGCTGACTACTCAGTTCCAACATCTTAATAATGGGAGTAGGGAAAATATAATGAAGGCAAAATTGTAGCCCAAGTCATATCTTGGCACCAGGGAATGTCCTTGGAAGACGGCCTCTGAGCTCACTTCTTCCCTCAGGTCTTCACACCAACCTCCCGGGGAGCTGTCCTCATCCAAGAAATTATTGCCTCTAGGCTCAGGTACCCTGGAACAGTTCCTGAGGAGCCCTGAGCCAGGAGGGGTAGCTCTGGGTACACAATACACAAACCAAGTCCCTTGCCCGGGCCCCAAGGGTAAGTGATTAGACCATAGTAAATAAACAGAGCCCCAAGCAATATATTTACTGGCTTTCCAGCACTCTGTATCAGCTGTCACAGAACCCTCCATGGGAGGGTAAACATTGGAAGGGCTTTGGCAGAAAATATGAACTTGCAAATGGCCTGCCAGGATTGCTTAATACCCCTCCGGCAGTCCAGCATTTGGCTCATCTAAGGCTAGGCCTCAGTATGGTTGACTTCAGCCATGGACTGTCAAGAACCACCCCTTAGCAAAAGGATCACATCATCTGATAACATGGCGGTCCAAGCCTTGGTCTACCCAGAGATAGTCTTGGCTATGTTGTCAAGACCAAGGGGACTCTAGCCTTCAAATGTGAAGAATTAAGATAGTGTATATGATCAATAGGGGACATTTACATACATAAGGCCTCAGAGAGCCCCTCTCCCACCCCCTACCACCAGCACAGACTCAATTGCACACACCAGTAGTTGTAGTTGTTGTTCAGTTGTGTCCAACTGTTAGTGACACCGTGGACCATAACACGCCAATATTTTCCATAGTATTTTCTTGGCCATTTCCTTCTCCAGCAGATTAAGGAAAACAGAGATTAAGTGATTTGCCCAGGATTACATGGCTAGTAAGTCCCTGAGGCCATATTTGAACTCAGGTCTTCCTGACTCCAGCCCAGCACTCTATGCACTGAGCCACCTACCTGCCTCCATACCAGTAGAAGACAGATCTTATTACCTTATTACCTATTCGATTAGGAAAGGAAACAAAGGGAAGGAAATAAGCATTTATTAAGCACCTACTATGTGCCAGGCACTGTGCTATGATCTCATTTAATCTTCTCCAGGACTCTGGGAAGCTGGTGCTACTATGATCCCTATTTTATAGTTGAGGAAAATGGCAGGATCATATAGTTACTAAGTGTCTGAGGCTGGATTTGAACTGAGATCTTCCTGACTCCAGGCCCAAAGCTCTATCAACTGAGCCACCTAGCTGCCAAATCTAATTTAGAATTGATCTTTCTCATCATGCTTTTCATTCATCACAAAAATATTTATTAATTCCCTCTAGTACAACTCTCAGCAAAGCTCTGGACTACTGGAGCCAGGGGACCAAGTTTTGATCTTGAGTTCCTAACCATATAATATAGTGAAGAAATGTGGTCTGATGTAAGTAATTAGAGCTGGTGTTTATAGAACACTTTGACGTTGCAAAGTACTCTACATATGTTGTTTTATTTCATTCATTGGCTCTGGTATCAAAGGACTTAGGTTCAAATTCCATCTCCAAAGTGGTAACTTGAAGCAAGTCACCAAAAGCTCTCTGGACCTCAGTTTTCCTATCTGTAAAATGGAGGGGTTGAAAGAGATCACCCCAGAGGTCCCTTCCAGCCATAGATCTATGATCCTAGACCAGATGACCACTTGGGTCCTTTCTAGATCTTAGTCTAGGATCCTATCTTCCCCAATTGAGTCAAGTCCATTCACTAATAAGAGAGGGACTGGGGTGCTATGGAATAAGAGTATCGGAGCCCAGAAGACCTGGGTTTGAATTCTGCTTTGAAGCATTATTTACCTACATTTACTACCTGCGTGACCTTGAACAAATAACTTCATACCTTGAGACCTTAAGGTCCTTCTGTATAAAATGGCACTAGATGGTCTTGGGGTCCCTTTCACTCCAGCTGCTGCCATGACCCCTCTATTCTTCTTGTTGTTCAGTCCTTCAGTCATGTATGACTCTTCATGACCTCATGGACAACAGCATGCCAGGCCCTTCTGTCCCCTGCCATCTCTCAAAGTCTGTCCAAGTTCATGTTTGTTGTTTCCATGACACTCTCCATCCATCTCATCCTCCGCCCCCGCCGTCCCCTTCTCCTTTTGCCTTTGATCTTTCCAAACATCAGGGTCTTTTCCAATGATTCTCATCTTATTATGTGGCCAAAGTATCTAAGTTTCAGCTTCAGTATTTGACCTTACATTTGAATGTTGTTCAGTCATTTTCAGCTGTGTCTGACTCTTTGTGCCCCTGTTTGGGGTTTTCTTGGCAAAAATATTGGAGAGGTTCGCCATTTCTAAATTAATTTCTTTAAGTATTGATATAAGATCCCTCACTCAAGGACAAAATCCACCAAAAGATTCTGGCCCCATTCTTAGATTCAGAGTGCCAGAGTTAAAAGGAACAGTGGGGATAAGCCAATATGGTCCTCT
Organism: Trichosurus vulpecula; assembly: GCF_011100635.1. Lineage (NCBI taxonomy): Eukaryota > Metazoa > Chordata > Mammalia > Diprotodontia > Phalangeridae > Trichosurus > Trichosurus vulpecula. The sequence continues at coordinate 45,896,055 of NC_050573.1, read as the reverse complement.
ACTTAAGTATGGATTAATAATTATAAAACATTATCTCCCATGGTTTCCCTGTTCTACAGTGGCTGGCCAGCTAGTCAGTCAACAATCATTTATCAAGCTCTCCCTATGTGCCAGATGGCTGTAAAAGCTAATTATAGCTCAGGCCCTCTCCTGGTTAAGAAAAAGAATCAACATCAGTAAAGTTTGTCCTTGACACCCTAACATCTCCCCCTTAGCTGCTCTCCAGCTGTCTTCCCAATGCCCCTTGCTGCTGTCCATCTCCTCAAAAAGCTACCCAGGCTCCCAAGTTACCTCCTTTCTAATAGGAGAAGGCTTCTTCTAGGACTTTTCAAAGATTATTCCTCCCCCACCCTCCAACTTGGATATTTCCTCTCATCATCAACCCATCGTACCTCCTAAGTTCTAGTTGCCCAATAAGTCTAGTCCTTTTATTAAGCATGCCAGCAGGCAGCGAGGTGACTCAGCATATAGAGCACCGGGCCTGGAGTCAGGGATACTTGAGTTCAAAACCAGCCTCAGATACTCACGAACTGTGTGACCTTGGGGAATACACTGAACCTCTGTTTGCCTCAGTTTCCTCATCTGTAAAATGAGCTAGAGAAGGAAACAGCAAACCATTCCAGTATCTCTGCCAAGAAAACCCCACGGACAATATTGACATCCTGTGGTCCACAGGGTCAGGAAGAGTTGGACACAACTGAACAAGGAGAACACTATTTGCCAAGGAAATTAGAGCACCCCCTAATTGCTAGGGATTCAAAGAAAGACAAAAACAGTCCTTGGCCTGCCCTCAAGGAGCTCACAGATCACACACACACACACACACACACACACACACACACACACACACACATCTATACATACATGATATACAGAAGATGAACTAAGACAGAGATTGAAAGGGATCAGGAAAGGCCGCCCGAATACAAAGATTAATGTATTAACCCACGGGATGTATTTAGTATTTCTGGGCGTGTGGTAGTGATTTAGTGAATATTGTCACTTATTCACGTAATAACAGTAATAATTATATAATTTATATAATGATTAAGGTTTGCAAAGCTCTTGTGTAATCTCGTTTGATTCTCACTGCAAGGCTGGGAGGTGAGCGATCCTGTCATCCATCATTCCCATCTTACAGATGAGGAAACCGAGACTGAGAAAGACAAAGTGACTTGCCTCGGATCACACCCCTGAACTCAGGCCTCCCAGACTCTGAGTCCAGTCCTCTCTGCCATATCCCATAACTGCCTCTCGTGCCCGCTGCCTTTATGTGATTTCCGCACATGTCGTCTTTCTGTGCCATTTATTTTTATACCGGCCTTATGTTTTATTTGCTGTGCGTTCATTCTAGGCAACGATTACTCACTGTTGGCATTATTTGTTGGCTGAATACAAATTTATTTTACAATGACTTGAAAAAATGAATACTTCATGTTCAAATTTATTTTACATGTTCAAAGACGATATTTGGCATGGCAATTCTTGAAAGGAAGAAGAATAAATTTCTAAAAGCAATGGTTCACATTTATATAACACGTGAAGTCATTTAACCCTTCTAAGCTTCGGCGTCCTCATCTGTAAAACAGAGGCAATTCCTGTACCATTGTCATCATCACCACCATCACCACCATCATCATCATTATACAGACTTGTGATTTCATTGTTGAGGAAAGACCCATAGAGATAAATCCTTATTCTAATATAGAACAACACCCAGTCTATAACCTCTAAGTTTGGAGAATTGCCTTGAGACTTGTCAGAATCACAATGTCACACTGTCTGTATACCTCTGAGACAGGGTTCACCCAGGTCTTCTTCTTTTTGGAGGGGGGGGGCAGGGCAATTGGGGTTAAGTGACTTGCCCAAGGTGACACAGCTAGTAATGGTGTCAAGTGTCTGAGGTCTTCCTGACTCTAGGGTCAGTGCTCTACTCACGGCGCCACCTAGCTGCCCCCTCCCAGGTCTTCTTCATTCCAAGGCTGACTCTCTGTCCATTAGGCTGTGCTTCTTAGTAGTAGCAGCATGACAAAATAATTTAAAAATTTTTTTTTAAAAATCTCATTTGATCCTCACAACAACCCTGGGAGGTAGGCCTATTATTATCCCTATTTTACAGATGAGGAAACTGAGGAAAATAGAAGTAATGTGACTTGCCCAGGGTTGCACATGGAGTAAACATCTAAGGCTGGATTTGAACTCAGGTCTTCTTGGCTCTAGGACCACAGCTCCAGCCACTACACCAGGGAGCCTGGCCTAGTGGGTAGAATGTTAGACTTTGAGTCAGGGAGAGCATCTGACACTTATTAGTTACGTGCCCACAGGGAAGTTCCTTACTATTTATTCATTCTGCTTTACAACCCAAGTTTCACTCATCCGTCCAAGAGGCTTCCCTCTCCCCTCGCTGTCACTGTCCCCCATATTCACTCAGTTGCCAAAGCTTGTTGATTCCGCCTCTATAACATCTGGGGCTTCTGTCCCTTTCTCCTCAAACAGCCACCACCCAAACCCACACTCATCATCTCTCACCTCCACCATGGGAACAAGCTCCACATTGGGTTCCAGGCTGCCAGTCTCTCCCCGCTCCAACCATTCCTCACATAGAGGCAAGAGTCATCTTCCTCGAGGCAAAGGGCCGACCACGTCACAACCCCCTTCAAAAATCTCTCCATTACCTCTAAGAGCAAATATGCCATTTAAAGGTCTCTAAACCTGCTTCCCACCTACCTCCTTGGATTTATTTCATTGCAACTTAGTGACCTAGTAGTAGATAGAGTGTCGGGCCTGGAGTCAGGATGATTCGTCTTCCTAAGCTCAAATATGCCCTCAGACACTTACGACTTATGTGATCCTGGGCAAGCCACTTAACTACCTCCATTTCCTCAACTGTAAAATGAGCCAGAGAAGGAAATGGCAAACTGCTCTAGTATCTTTGCCAAGAAAACCCCAAATGGGGTCACCAAGAGTCAGACACAATGAAACAAAAACAGCACAATAGATAGAGTGCTGAACTTGGAATCAGGAAAACCCAAATTTGCCTCTGACACTTAGTTGTATGATCCTGGGCAAGTCACTTAACCTCTGTCTGCCTCAATTTCTTTATCTGTAAAATGGGGATAATAATAGCACGTACATCACAAGGTTGTTTTGAACACCAAGTTACACACACACACACACACACACACACACACACACACACACATGCAACTGTATTGGTTGGTTGGTTGGTTGTTGTCCTTTGTTCTAGAAGAGGACCAAAATGACATCGCTATGCTATAGTCAAGTTTCAATGTGTCCAACTGTGGCTGAGCTCAGAGTTCTCTACCACAGGCCCGGCACAAATAGTCTGTGTGAACATTTGGGATGGATTCTCTAAACTTGCTCATCCTGTGTTTCCTTTGAGCGGTTTCAATTCTGCTTTGCTCATAGAGCACAGAGTCCTCTCTGACGTGGGCACGCCATGCTGAGCCATCCTGTGCCAGTGTCTCCCATGTCACACAATCAATTTTATGTGCACATTTACACATCTATGCATGTAAACATATTTGTGCATATGGATACACATATATAATGTTCTGCAAACTGCAAAGAGCTATATGAATTTTAAATATTATAGTTATTATCACTCTACATTCCAGCTTTTTTCTAAATATAATATTTCACCTCAAATTTCTACATCATTACACAAGTTGTCTTCAGTGCCAGAAATAGAGCGTCTCCTCACCTTAAGGCTCAGTCAGATGCCACCTCTTATAGGGAGGCTTCTCTGATTCCCGCTAAGATGGCCTTTTATTGACTTCTCTGTGTGTATGCCACATGCCCCCCCTCCCCAACTCTTAACCACAGCCCTGGTAGAACGTAAATCCTTGAGGATTGGGCCTTTTTCATGTTTGTCTTTGTTCCACCAGCACTGAACATAGTGTCCAGGTGCCAAAGAACAGCTGGTACGTGTCAGTGGAGATGCATATAACACCTACCTCCCAGAGGTTGTTGTGAAGATAATATTTGTAAAGGTGCTTTGTAAACATATAAATGCTAGTTTTTATCATTACCATGATTATTCTCATTCTTATTTTCATTAGCTACCTATCCTCTACTCATGGAGCCAAAGTATGCCTTGGAACAAAGCTCAAAGTTACCCTACTGTGTAACATTAAATCACTGGTCTACTGGCCAGAATCATCATCTTTAAGTCTGACTACAGCTAAAAGCATGATCTTCGACCAACAATCCTTCCCATTCCATAAAGATTAGGTGCACAGATGACCAAGCCTCCTGCTTATTGTGACCCCTGTGCTATTGGTCTCCTCCATTGCTCATCATTGCTGGCCTGTCCAAGCACAAACTTTCCCAGTGCCAAGACAGATACGAGGCAGAGCTTTGAAGGTTCCCTCACATTAAGCCACATGGGTTCTTACCTCCAGAGGTACCACTTGCATCAGAATAGCAAAGTTGGTGAGGTGATTACAGCGGCAGATGGAGTAGTTGAGGTTTCCTTCTGTGAGGACACAGCCTTCGTTTGACCAGATGCCTTCTCCAGAGCTAAAGATCAAAGCAAAGCAGAAACATCATTTGGTTGGCATTTCCTGGAAGATTTGTAATTAGCTAAAGAATGATACCTAGAAGCCAGGTTATTTTACAGAGATTAAGTAATGATACAGTGATATCCCCCTTGGGGCCGACCATGAGAAAAGGGGGCCTATTGATGACAAAATATTAATAGCATCCCTCTTTGTGATAACCAAAAGAAAAAAATGGAAAGGAGAGGGTGCCCCTTGATTCGGAAATGGCTGGGAAAAAGTGGTATATAAATGTGATACAATATCATTGCACCATAACAAATGAGAGCCAAAGTGTCAGGCAATCATGGATAAAGAGCTGACCCCAGCATAAAGAAGAATCGAGTTCAAGACCCCCTCCCCGACATATGCTGACTACATGACACCAATAAGTCATTTAACTACTCTGTGTTTCAAGCAATGATCTAGGACTGTTAAGTTATAGAATAAGTGACAATCTGCATTGGAAAAAGAAGCTTTTGTCCCAGGAGTTCCCTATACCAATGAAACCAGAGTTGTGAGGAAGGAAGGAAGGAAGGAAGGAAGGAAGGAAGGAAGGAAGAAAGAAAGGACGGACTTGAGTTGTTAGGGCTGTCCTCATTATCACCCCTGAAATTACCGTGCATATATTGTGAATTTCTTTATCTGCAAAAATGCTGCATCCCCCACTAAAATATACCCTCTTTCAGGGCAGGGACTATGTTCTTTTTCTTTTTAATTCCCAAGCACTAGCAATATCTAACACATGGATGGGAATTTCATTGGTATAGAGAACATCCAATTAGGATACTTCCTCCACCAATACAGATTTGTACCAGCTCAGCCATTTATAGTCTAAAGAGTTGCCTTGGGTATTGGGAGGATGAATGGTTTGTCCAGCATCACACAGTCTTTCAACTAGGGGGCACTTAATAAATGCTTATTGAAAATTCAATTGAGTAAATGTGGGGAGTGTGAGAAGTGAGGCAAAGCCATGAAAGCCCAACTAAGAGCATGTGTGCGCGCGCTCTCTCTCTCACACACTGTCACACTGTCAAACAGTCACACACACACACACACACACACACACACACACACACACACACACATACACACACACACACACACACACACACACACACACAGTGACAATTATGGAAGCAATAACAACGCTACTAGGCTGTCAAATGCCAATGAGTTGTCATGAACAATTTGGATATCAGATTCCTAATCAAAGAAACCACCTTCCTTCTCTCAGTCTAGAGATAGGGCCTGCAGACATAAAGTGTTGCATGCAGTGTTGGACCCAGCCTATACATAATGGGTTCTGCTTAAATGTTATTTTCTTTCTGGATTACAAAGGATGTTTCAATAGGGGAAAGCATCATTAAGAGGAAATGACGGTACCGTGAGGGAGGGAGAAGGGAAACTAAAGCTTTTGAAAATAAATTAATGTGTTGGTTTTTTTAATAAACAAATTAGCTAAGAAGAAGGATCTCTATAATCCCAAGGCATGGGGGAGGAGGAAATCATTTTTGCTAACCTAAATAAACTAATTGGCTTCAGTTGTTCCTTGCTGAATATTCAATTTAAATTGTAATGTCAGCTATAAATTTAACCAGCTAGAAATCTGTTAATTCTGATGACTAAGTGATAAAGATATGGTCCCACACCACTTTCATTAGTTTGCAATGAACGGGGCACATTCTAGCCAGTCTTGAGATAAGAATGTCCCTGAGACAACATAACAAGAGAGGAAGCAGGTGACGGATGCTACTGTACTTCTAGGTGAGTCACAATAAGCTGCTGAGATCTGAGTGATGAAGTTGGAAAGGAATAATTTAGAGGCTGTTCAATGATGGGTTAGCCTAATGACTTTGAAACGCAATTACAGCACTTTCAAAGCACAGGTTTTCGTGATGAATGGTCTGATTTTGGCAGACAGACCAGGATTGGTTCAGCATATTATAGCAGAACCAGAGGAGAACAAATCAGTCTGAGGTTGACTTCAACAATAATACCAGAAGGAGAGCTATTTGAATAGGACTGTCTCCTACCAAGATGGTTCCACTCTATAGCACCCAACCCAATGTGGAAAACAAATAACTATCGACTCATGTTAAAGACCATTGTAAAATAGCCTGCTTGTGTCTACTGAGTATGGTAATTTTGTAAATCAATAAACAAATTATCAATAATTTTAGTAATTCCTAGATCAATAGTCTCTTTGATGTATTATTTTTGTAATTCATTTTATATATGACAACTGGAAATTTAAGGTTATCAAATTTAAATGAGATAAATTCCAATGGTTCCCTATCATGAGTTTTTGTTGTTGTTCAGCTGTGTCTGACTCTTCATGACCCTATTTGGGGTTTTCTTGGCAGATATACTGGAGCAGTTTGTCATTTCCTTCTCTAGCTTATTTTGCAGATAAGGAAACTCAGGAAAACAGGGTTAAATGACTTGCACAGGGTCACCCAGCTAGTATGGGTCTGAGGTCAAATATGAAAGACTCTGCTTTGACATTCAAAGCCCTTCATAATTAAGTCCCTCTCCAGGCAGGACTGGACCTGGATTCTAGGCTATGTGAACCTAGGCAAGCCTCTTAACCTATCAGTGACATCAAATAATTCTCCCAAACTTTATAAATTAGAGAACAAGTACCCATCTTCATTAATAGAGGGAGTTCCTTCCCTGAGAGCTCCTCATGCCAATGAAATGACAGGTCTAGAGCACAGGAAAAAAATAGATGTCATAAAGGAAAATGCTGTGTCCTTGCAATCAAAAGCTCTGGGTTCAAATCCCAGTTTTGTCACTAACTAGCTCTGTGACGTTAGGCTAATCATTTAACTCCCCTGGTCATCAGTTTACTCCTCTTTAAAATAAAGGGATTGGTCAAACCAGATAATATCTAAAATCAATTCCAGCTCTAAATCTTATGATAACCTTTATGAGATAGAAAATATGAAAAATTAATTTCTTTCTGTTTATGTAGTGGATGATTAAGAAATTCATTATTTTCAAATGTGGTTCATAATACCATCCACTCCTACAGATGTGAATTATGTTTTTTATCAACCCAAGAAGATTAGGACCCCTAATTCCAAGCCAAAATAGAATTACTAACACGATTCAAGTGGCACCTTCTACAAGAGGCCTTCTCTTCAATCGTTAGTGCCCTTCCACCCCCTAGCAGCAATTACTCTTTATTTATTTTCTATATAGAGGGTGTCCCAAAAGTCTTAGTGCAGTACTAAGCTATCATTGTTTAAAACTGCACTAAGGTTTCTGAGACATCCTCCATTTTGTATTTACTATTCTGTTTTTCCAATTTCATTGAATGTAACTCCACCAAAGTCAAGGACAGTGTTGTTTTCATCCCTGCTTGCCCAGTGTATAGCACACAGTAGGTCCTTAATAAATCCTTCTGGAACAACTGAACTGGACCAAGGTCCCATTGAATGGAAACCCACGTTGGAGGAATGCTTTGCAAAGATTGCCTTTGTTGGGAATTGTCTGCATAGACAACATTGGCCTACAGTATTTCACGAGTTCCGGGAAGATATACTCTCAGATTATTAAAATATGCAGATAACGTAAGCATCTCCCACCAGCTACCAGTAACTGGAATTTCATCACGTGATTGCCACCAAAGGGAAGCAGGGTCATTAAGCTCATCTTGCAGATGGGCAGCATATATTCTGGAGGGCCGTATTGTGTAGAACAGAGGGTCGCTTTGACTCTTGGTCAGTGAAGAAAACTACGAATTCACAGAATCATAGACAGAGCTGAAAGAGATCTTAAAGACTGCATGGCCCAAGCCCTTCATTTGACAGAGGAGGAAACTGAGTCCTTAAGAAAAGCAACTCGCTCGAGGACACACAAGTTGTAAGGCGTATGAGGTAGAGAGAGGTCCTCTAAATCCAGATCAGATGCTCTTTCCAACTATACCACATGGCTTCCCTGTTGGTAAGCAAAATGGGCTCTTAGCACTTAGTTTACCCAAGTGCCCTTGAAGAGTTTGGCTTTTGTTTCCTTTGAGTAATTCAGTGTATTTCATTGAGTCTTACTAGGTGCTAAGCCCCAGGCCCAAACCCCTATTAGGTGTAGAACCTATGTGGGTGTGGATTGGTGACTAGGATGGGGCCCAAGGTGGGGCTGGCTAAGGGGAGGTGCTAACTCCAGAGCCAATCATAGCAGCCTAAGTTCTGGTCATTCAGATGACGTTTGATGACATCTGAATCCCTATAAGAAGAGAGGACAGAGCCATTTGCGCAGGACTCTCTCTCGTGATGGTGCTGATGCGGAGACTCAGGGCAGCTGTAGCTAAGGAGCCCTCCAGCTCGTAAACCCAGATGCTGAGACTTTGTTGAACTCTGGTAACTATGTATTGGGATTTGAATCAGACAAGGTCTGTCTGTCCATGTTTGTACTTTGTTTGTATTTTGTTCTGAAGTTCAGGGTGCTGCCTTTTTCCCCTGAACTAAGTGAATGATATTTGTATGCTGAATTAAAAGTAAGCTTGTCAACCCCTTCACGTAGCTTTCCTTAGTTAAGCAGATTAAAAGAACCTGTGCTTTTGCAGCATGCTGGTAGCGTTCTTGTTGTTGGGGTTGTGTTGGCCTTACACCCCCACAACAGCTGCTAGTCGGATTGTGGAAACACCTCCTGAATTCAATTAAACAGTTATTAAGCAATTACTATGTGGACAATCATTATGTGTACAATTTAAGCAATTATTATGCAATTATATGTACAATATATTAAGTGTTTATCATGTGCATAATTGTTTTTGTTAAGAACAATTATTAAGCGCCTATTATGCACTGAACAGTGTACTAAGTGTTGGAGATGGCATTCGCTTGTTTCATTCATGTCGGGCTCTTCGATCCCATTTGGGGTTTTCTTGGCAGAGACACTGGAGCGATTTGCCATTTCCTTCTCCAGCTTATTTTACAGACAAAGAACCTGAGGTAAATAGGGTTAGGTGACTTGCCCAGGGTCAAACAGCTAGTGATGTCTGAGGTGGGAATTGAGCTTAGGTCTTCCTGACTCCAGGCCCTGCACTCTATCCACTGTGACACCCAGCTGCCCACTAAGCCTTGGGGATGCAGAGACAAAAATCAACAGTCTCTGGCCTCAAGGAGCTCACAATCATGAAGGCCCCACTCCAATGGAGAATGGGGAGACAAGAGGATAGAATCCACTCCCAAGATCCAGGAGGCTTTTCATAGGCATTCTGTGAAATAATGTGAGCTTTATCTAACGCAGGAGGTAAAGACCAGGAAGGATTACAGCGGGCACAGCTGCTACAGTATTGTACTTGAAGTCTAGAAGTCCTGAATTCAGATCCTGTCTAGACACTTCCTAGCTGTGTGACCTTGGGCAAGTCTCTTAACCTTCTGCCTCAACTTCCTCACCTGTAAAATGGGGATAATAATAGTAGCTACCTCACAGGACTGTTGTGAGGGTCAAATGAGATAATGTTTGCCAAGTACTTTTCAAACTTTAAAGCAATATACAAATGCTACTTATCATTATTATTATTATCATTAGTTATTATTAGCTAAGGGCTGCTAGGTAGTGCAATGGATAGAGTGCCAGGCCTGGAGTTAGGAAGATCTGGGCTCAAATCTGGCCTCAGACACTCACCAGGTGGGTGACCCTGGGCAAGTCACTTCACCCTGTTTGCCTCAGTTTCCTCATCTATAAAATGGGCTGGAGCAGGAAATGGCAAACCACACCAGTATCTCTGCCAAGAAAATCCCAACTGTAGTTATAAGGAATAAGACATGACTAATTGACTAAACAACAAATTATAATGGCCAGTAATAATATTATTCTATTATAGGATAATATAGTATGCAATAATATAATATTATGGCATATAGTAAGCACTTAATAAATGATTATTTGTCAGTTTAATGATTCAAGTCCCACAAATTTCTGGCTGGTAGTTTGGCATTTTGGAATTTTGCCTGGTCTATGTTGTGGAAAGGAAGGAGGAAAGCCTTCCACAGGGATGGGGAACCTGCAGCCTCAAGGTCATATAAAGCCCTCTAGGTTCGCAAGTAGATTGACGGAATCCAAACTTCACAGAACAATGCCCTATTTAATAAAAAGATTTGTTTTGTAAAAGTTGGACTCAGTCAAAAGGCAGAACCCAAGGACCTAGAAGGCCACATGCTGCCTCGAGGCCCTAGGCTCCCCCCACCCTATAGGAGAAGTCAGCCAAATAAATAGTTATCTGGGAAAGGGAAACAGCTGGGAAAGTCAGCCAATAAACAGTTATTAAGTGCCTACTAAGGGCCAAGAACTGGGATAAGCTTTGGGAATACAAAGAAAAGCAAAAGACAAGCCCAGCCCTAGAGGAACTCCCAATGTAACTGAAGCATAGGGAAAACAAAGTTAGATAAGCCAGGTTTGGGGTAATACCCTTGGAAAGCCTTTGAAGTTAGGCTCAGGATATCAGACTTGATGCTATGGGCATTGGGTAACCATAGTGCACTCTTCAACAGGAAAGAAACAGAATAAAATTGTGTTTTATAAAGCACAGTGTAGAGAGAATGTGCAGGAAGATGGTAAGAGTGTTAGGAGAGGTAGGTTAACTCCAGCCATGGAAGATACTAATACAATGGGCTTTGAGGTGATGAATGGACTACAACAGGTGATGAGGGAGGGCCTAGAGGATTTTCTGGGAATGGAAAGGAAGGAATTGATGTGAAAGACATTATGAAGAAAGACTTGAGAAGGCGAAGGAGACAAAGGAGGCAATAAACACTTGACCTGCCCTGGTCTTTTCTATCTCTAAAAAAAGAAATCTTTTCCCAGAAGCCTCTTGTACCAATTTCTCTTTTCCTCTTTCTCAAGATTCTCAGAATCTCTGAGATGGAAGGACCTTCGGAGGTCATTGAAGTAATTTAAGAATTTCAAGGACTCACTGAGGATGAGAAAATTATTGACTTATTGGTGACAAAGGATCCACCTCCTCATCTCTGCCTCTTAGAATCCCTGGCTTCTTTCTAGATTCATCTCAAGTATGCCACCTTCTGCTGGAGTCCTTTCCCTGCCCCTATGGCTGCTGGTGTCATGTCTTCCCCTCTAAGATTTGTTGTTGTAGTTGTTGTGGTTATTGAGACACATCCAACTCTTTACGACCCCATTTGGGGTTTTCTTGGCAGAGATACTGGAGCGGTTTGCCACTTCCTTCCCCAGCTCATTTTACAGAAGAGGAAACTGAGGCAAACAGGGTTAAGTGACTTTCCCAGGGTCATACAGCTAGTCCATGTCTAAGGCCAAATTTGAACTCAGGTCTTCCTGACTCCAGGCCTGGTGTTCTATACACTGCACCCCCCTAACTGCCCCCAAGATTATCATCTATCTACTCTTAATGTGTTTTATAGCATCCCAAATTTTTAGTGCAGTTTTAAGCTTTAATAACCTCTGAAGTGTAAATACTACAAACTTACCAAAAACAACATTTGAAATGTTGATTAATTAAAATTTTAAAATACTAAATATTTCTTATTAAAATTCAAGATAATCTCCATCTTTTGCTATACTTTGTTGTTCCAGTCAATTTTTGAACTTCGTAAAACCTTTCATCAGCTGCTGCTCAGTGACTGAAAAGATTGCATATGTAATCCTAGCCTTAAGATCATCCCCAAAATGAGGCTTCTGATGCAAACATGACAGCTTTGATATGACCCTCAACAAGAAAAAAAATCTAATGAAGCTAGATCAGGTATCCAAGGTGGCAAGCATGAAGGCTTCCTCTACTGAACAACCAATCTGAGGAAGTGTCATCCAAAAAAATTCAAAATAAAATTTAAAATTTATTATTCAAAATTTACAAAACTAAATAAATGGAAAAAAATAAGCTATTAAATGACATGTGTTGTAAATTTGTAGCATTTACATGCCTGAACTTATTAAGGCTTAAAACTAAAAACAAGACTATGGGCATAGCCTATGTTCACCTATATATAGCATATGTTGTTTTCCTTTTCCCTCCTCCCCATCAGAATGTAAGCTCTTTGAGAGCGTAGATTGTTCTGGGGCGGGAGCAGGGGGTGGGGGGGGCGGGGGAGGGTGGTAGGTGCTGCTTGTTTGTTTTTCTGGCTTTTTTCCCCAAGTCCTTAGAACAGTGTCTAGAAGTAAGTAGTTCAAAATACTGCCTGATTCAATCACTGTTCAGGAAATAACCTGAATGAAAGTTTAATTAGCATCTTCTGTAGAAGTGCCTATCCCAGAATGCATGGTACGCTCAATCAATAAGCATTTATTAAGCTCCTTCTATGTTCCAGGCACTTTGGTAAGTGCCAGGAATACAAAGAAGAGCAAAAAATAGCCCCTGCCCTCCAGGAGCTTATAATCTAATTGGGGGGGGGGGGAGAGACCATGTGCAAACTACTCTGTAAAAACAAGATTTAGACAAGGATAAATTGAAGATAATCCATATCACCCCTAATTTTATCTCGTCACCTAAGAGATTTATTTCTCTTCCTCTTTCTTATACTACACACACACACACACACACACACACACACACACATACATCATTCTTTTTCTTCTTCTTCTTCATCCATTAGAGACAGCTAAACGGCACAGTATATAGAGTTCTGGCCTGGACTAAGGAAGACCTGAGTTCAAATCCAGCCTCAGACACTTCCTAGCTGTGTCACTCTAGGCAAATCATTTACCTCTACCTGACTCAGTTTCCTCACCTATAAATAGAGAATAATAATAGTATCCACCTCCTAGGATTGTTATGAGGACCAACTGAGATAATCTTTGTAAAACACTTGACTCATAGTAGATCCTGTATAAATGTTAGCTTTTATTACTATTAATCTCAAATTACTGACAACATACCTGAAGTCCAAAAATGCACAGTAAAGGAAAATCTGGTGGCTTTTATTTGTTACATCATTGTATAGCTCCCGACTCTGAAAGAAAAGAAAATAGAATGTGTTTCCTGAAATAATCTGAAAAACAAATAAAGCACTCAGGTGTGTTGTGCATGCACCTGAGCGAATCCAACCACAAAATTATAGAACACAAAGCTCAACATTAGGAGGGCTCGAGTCATCAAATGCAACAAGCATCTATGAAGAATCAAAATTCTACTCTCAAGGAGCTTACGATCTACTGGAATGGCGGGGTGGTGGAAGGCAACTTCGAAAGTGGGAGGTATATGCATGGTCTTTGGAGGAAGGACTGAGCATTAACACCTAAGGACACAAGGAAAGACTTCCTCTTGAAGGTAGCATATAAGTTAATAAACATTTATTAAGCACGTACTATGTCCAAGCTTCTGTGCTAAGTGCTAGGGATACAAAAAGAAGCCCTCAAGGATCTCACAATCTAAAAGTCTCAGATTGAGACTCAAAGTCTGTCCTATTCTGATACCATAAAGCAATCAGGTCTTAAATATATGGCCAACTGTTGCCTTGTTTAAGTAGCAGCACAAACATGTAATGAGCACAGCTTCCTGGGGCCTCCCATTATCTGCAAAGAACTGTAAGTAGAGGTGGCCAACAAGGAGCCAGAGACAGGTTCTGTCAGATGTGAGGAGCTCCCAAGCTTGGGGAAATCACAATCAATAAACATTGATTAAACACCTATTATGTGCCAGATGAGGGTGAAAGAGGAGTGTAAAGGCTGGCTTGAAGCTTAACATTAAAAAAAAAAAAAGCTATGATCTTGGCACCTGGTCCCATCACTTTCTGGCAAATAGTGAGAGAAGAAATGGAAGCAGTGTCTGATTTTATATTCTTGGGCTCAAAGATCATTGCAGGTGACGACTGCAGCCATGAAATTAAAAAATGCTTGCTCCTTGGAAGGAAAGCTACGGCAAATCTGGCCAGCATTCTAAAAAGCAAAACCATCACCTTACCAACAAAAGTCTAGATAGTCAAAGCTATGGTTTTTCCAGTAGTAATGTATGCCTATGAAATCTGGACTACAAGGAAAGCTGAGTGCTGCAGAATCGACACTTGAATTATGGTGCTGAAGAAAACTTTTGAGTCCCTCGGACAGCAAGGAGATCAAATCAGTCAATACTTGAAGAAATTATTTCAGATTACTCATTGGAAGGACAGAAACTGAACCTGAAGCTTACATATCTTGGCCAATGAGAAGACAGGACTCATGGGAAAGACCCTGATACTGGGAGGGATTGAAGGCAAAAGAAGTGGCCAGCAGAGGATGAGATGGATAGTGTCATGGAAGCAACAAACATGAGTTTGGACAGACTTCAGAAGATGGTGCAGTATAAAAGGTTGGTGTGCTATGGTTCCTGGAATCATGAAGAGCTGGACATGACTAAATGAATGAACAACAAAAATGTGCCAGGTACTGTGCTAAGCATGGGGATACAAAAAGAGGCAGAAGACAATCCCTGCCCTCGAGGAGACTACAATCCAATGGGGAAGACAACATGAAAACAAATATAGACAAAGCAAGCTACTTACAGGATAAATGGGAAATAATTGACAGTAGGAAGGCACTAGAATTAAAAGGGGGTGGAGACGGCTTCCCATAGAAGGTGGGATTTTAGTTAGAAACATAAAGGAAGCCAAGGAAGTTAATGGATAGAGTTGAGGAGATAGAGAATTCCAGGCATGGGAGACAGCCAGAAAAAAATGCTTCAACTTGAGAGATAAGGGAATTTTGTTCATGAAACAGTTAGGTGGCCATTGTCACTGGATTGGAAATCACATGTTGCGGAGTGAAACACAAGTAGAGTAGAAAGGTAGAAGGGGACTAGGTTATAAAGGTCTTTGAAAGATAAACAGGATTTTGTATTTGATCCTGGAGACAATAGGGAACCACTGGAGTTTATTGAGTGGGGGTGGGAGGTGGTTTGACATGACTGGTCCAGCACTTTAGGAAAATTATTGTAGCGGCTTAATGGAGGATGAATTGGAGTGACCCACCAGCAAGCTATTGCAATAATCCAGGCATGAAGTGATGATGCTGGTCAGAGCAAAGAAGGAAGCATAGGGTAGAAATATTACAAAGGCAAAATCAATAGATCATGGAAATACATTTGATATGGGGGACAGGATGGTTCTACAATAATAGGGAACATTAGTTTTGGACATGCTGAGTTTAAGATGTCTATTGGACATTCAGTTCCAAGCCCTATGTGCTCCTTAAAGAGGCCTTTCTTCTCCTAATGCTACCCACATGAAGGCTCATGCCTGCTCCCTGGATCAACCACGGTTGGGAAAATTCCTTAATCTGCTGTTGACATTGTTTAAAACAAATGCCAAACTATCACATGCGCGAACTGAGACTTGAAGGAAGCTAGGCATTCAATGAGGCAGTAGTAAAGGAGTAGATTCCAGGCATGGAGACAGGAGGTTGAATGTCAAGTTTGGGGAACAGCCAACAGACAAATCCAGAAGGCTGAGCAGGTAAAAGGAAGTAATATCCAACAAACCTGGAAGGATGAGCTTGAACAGAACTGTGATAGGATTAAAATGTCAAGCTAAGTCTCTTCCTTCATCAGTTTTCTGAGACTCAGATTGTTCATGATGTTTCATCAGTGGTTGAGAAAAAGGGAGCTACTTGAAGGTTTTTAAATAGGAGTGTGGAAAATGGATTAGGGGAATGGGATGGGGGTTAGGGAAAATAGGAAGCTGGGAGTCCAATAAGGAGGCTTCTACAGTATATTACAAGGAAGACCTAATAAGGGCCTGAACGAGTGGCTGTGTGAATGGAGAGAGGGAATTGGATGCAAGAGATATCATGGACATAATACTGAAAAGATTTGCCAATTAACTGAACACAGTAGTGAAGGGCAGAGAAGATCTGAGGATGACTCAAGAGTTTTGAATTCAGCAGACTAAAAGAATAGTTGTGCCTATGCAAAATGTTTGTAGAAGACTTGGGAAGTTTGGAGAATGGAAGAATGGGAGGGGGAAAAATAATGTGCTACATTTTGGACATGTTGAGCTCGAAATGTCCAGTTAGAGATATCCAATAGGCAGCTGGTGATGTGGAAATAGAGCTTAGGAAAGAGACACTAGAAGGAAGTCTCTCTTACGAGACTAGGAGTATCTCTTTTTTACTGTTTTCATAAAGATCAGTAAAAAAACCTGCTATATCTGTATGTGTATATGTATGTATGTATATATGTGCATGTAAATATATATGTGTGTATATATACATGTGTATGTGTGTATATATGACACATACATATATATGTATATACACGTATATATGTATATAACACATACATATACATATCTACATAAAGCTACTATAAAAAATGGCTGTGCCTTGTTTTGTCACAAGCTAGAGAATATAAAGACTAGAGTACTGAAGATCGGACAAAGGGAATTTTTAATGATGATATTACCCTTTTTCATTCAAGACTATATTAAAATCATTTTAAAAAGAAAGCCAGCTGAGCCTATAAGATTTCAGCTTCTTCATCAGACTATAAAACAACCATCTAAACATGTTTTGAAGGATTTTTCACTTCCAATGGGCTTGAAAGTCTTACCTCTGCCAATGGAAATGCTGAACCCTGATTAAATATATTGCTGTAGCAACAAGTAAAATTGTTCCAAAATTACAGAAATTCCTAAATGGAGATGGAACACCACAACACAACACTGCATCATGCCATTTCACAAAAGTTTAATAAATTTATCCAAGAGATGGAGATAAATATGCTTCACTAACCTGGGGATTCACCTGAATTACCCCACTGAAAACCTATAGGTAATAGCCCATGCTTAACTTGGGGACAAAATTAACTATCCTTCAAAGTTATGTTTGTTATCTAATTATTTTAGCTTCTTGATGATGAATTAAAGTAAATGTGTCAAATCTTGTAAACTCAAAGCCAAATCATGTAAATTGCAGGAAACAAGGCACATGTCTATTAAAACTTCTTTAAAGATGGAGAAAGTTGTAGATTTTATTATATGAGTCAATCAAACAAATTATGTTACATCGTTCCAATTCATTCACACACCAATGCACTGCCTCCTGATATAATCCGCTCCACTTTGGGATTTGCTCTAAGTATTAGGAAGTTTTACATCACATGGAATCAAACTCTTCCTCTCTGCAATTCCCATCCATAGGTACTAGTTCTTATCTCTATGGATAAATAAAACAATTGTAATTCCTCTTCACATGCTGCCTCTCCAAATGGTTGAAGATTGTTACCGCACCTCCCCCAACAAATCTCTTCTCCAGGCTAAATATTCCCAGATTTTGTTTTTCTGGACACATTCCAGCATATCCATGTCCTTCCCAAACTGTAGCACTCACTATCAATTAGAGAATGGCTGGACAAGTTAGGACATATGAACATCATAGAATAGCACTGTGTTATAAGATGATGAAGGGGACAGTTTCAGAGAAACCTGGGAAGATTTGTATAAACTGATGCAGAGGGAAGCGAGCAGAATCAGGAGAACAATTTATACAACGACAATATGTTATAAAGACAAGCATCTTTGTAATCACCTTTTTATTAGACTATGTTACGGAAATGCTCGCTTTATTCCATAAATTAAAAATAAAATAAATAAATAATTTTTTTAAAAGAAAGAAACACTTTGGAACTGTGATCCGTTCAATGACCAACCATGATTACAGAAGACTCATGATGAAACATACTACTCACCTTCTTGACTAAGAAGTGGCAGACTCAGAGTGCTGATTGAAACAGACTTTTTTTTTGGGGGGGGGCGTGGTTTGAGGCTCATGACTAATACTAGAATTTGTTTTGCTTGTCCATTTTTTCACTCAGTTTTTTTTTCTTTATTAATGGGGATGAAGGATTTGAGAAGGTAGGAAGGGAAAAAGTCATATTTTTGTTGATTCAAAAAATATTAATGAAAAAAAAGTAAGCACCCAGAGTGGAACACAATGATCTGATGAGGATACAGTATACAAGATCATCTTGATCCTCATTCTGGATTTTGTGTTCCTATTAATGGAGCCTAAGATCACATTAGCTATTGGGGGATCACACTGTTGATTCATATTGAGCTTGTGGTCCACTAAAATATTATATATATATATATATATATATATATATATATATATATATATATATAAAATTTTTCAACAATTGTTATGTTACACCTCTCCCACTTAGTAATTATACAGCAAGTATTTTGAACCCAAGTATAAGGCTTTGAATACTATGCCTATTAAATTTCACGTTGTTAGATTTTGTCCATTGTTCTAACCCATCGAGATCTTTAGGCTCCTTATTCTATCTTCTAAAGTGTTGGCCATTCCTCCTGCCAAATCATCAGCAAATTTGGAAAGCATGAGATAGTTGCCACTTTTTTTAGAAAGTCAAATTATGGCCAAAATAAGAGATAGACATATTACATATGGAATGGGAGGAAAAAACAAATATATATATATATGTACTCTTCGTTGCCTGGTACATAGGAGGCATTTAATAAATGATCCTTGATTTATAGATAACATCGGACTTCATTTAGAAGCCTGATTTTGTTCATGGCAATCCATCCCCAGCTCTTAAATCCAAAGCAGTCATAGACTTCTTCTGGGACACTGTAGTAAGGGCCCAAAGTGCCCAAGACCAGTCCCAATTCATTATGGACATTCAGACCTAGGCCTGCTTCCGTGTTAAAGGGCACTATAATCATCCACTAATCAAGAAAGGCATCAAACCTCTCGTTATCTTTTCACCACCCAGTTTTCCAACCAGCAAATTCTGTCAAAACTACAATATATAACTTCAGCCACCAGCATCAGACCTTTCCCACCCCAATTCTGAGTTGCCACATAAAACCATCTATCAAACCAATTCCTCTCTACATGAAAGATGAAAGACACTAATGGTGCCCTACAGAATTAAAGAGGGCCAAATTTTTCATAGTCCTTTTTCCTGTTTTCTACACCTTTGCACAATATGTCCAGATTGATACCTTCACTAAATACTGTACAGACAGATATGCATATAAATTGGTACACACAGGAAATGATACCTATAAACCTTCAGCCAATTTCTGGAAGGAAATGGGTTCATCTGTCATATCATCTTCTTGATAAAAAATAATTATTTGAAATGTCCCCCTGGGTATAATATATTTGTTTTGATGTTTACATAAGTCTTCTGACAAAATGAGAAGTCAATTGTTTCATTAAGATAAGGAAGGAAGATAATAGAATCTCAGAGTTGAAAAGGACAAGAGATGTTATCAATTCCCACATAAAATCCTTGATGAATGATTATTTAGCCTTCACTTGGAGACCACCAGTAATGAAGAATTCACTACCTTCCAAGGAAGGTCATTCTACTTGTTCAGGAGATGGGGAGATTTTTACATTACACCAAATCTAATTCTCTCTGTAATTTTTATCCATAGGTTTTAGTTCTTTCCTCTATGGAGAAATAAAAAAAATGCTAATTTCTTTTCTATATGCCATCTCTTGCTTGACTCCCCTGGACCCATAACTCTATTCAGAATGATGTGAGGTACGGCCCCTGCTGATTTGGGTTCCTGTTTGGTTGCTGTTGTTGAGTCATTTCAGAATATCTTAAAGAGCCTAAAATAATGTCTTTCTTAGAACCTAGAAAGTGCATCTGCTGCCCAGAGTCAGCACCTCTAACTGATGAAGCGGCTCAAAAGAGGTCCCTTACATACAACTGACACTTTGAGCTAATGAGTTCTTCTAGGAACCAGCTGGGCAGCTAGGTGAGGTCCAGCCCTGGAGTTTAGGACCTGAGTTCAAATGTGGCCTCAGCTACTTACTAGCTGTGTGATCCTGGGCAAGTAACTTAACTCAGTTTGCTCCTGTTTCCTCATCTGTAAAATGAGCTAGAGAAGGAAATGACAAACCTCTCCAGTATCCTTGCCAAAAAAAAAACAAAAAACTCCAAATAGGGCCATGACTGACAAATGATTGAACAACAACAAAAACAACCACAAAGCCATATTGTCCTTTGGGAGGGTTGTTTTTAGGTGGGAATTACCATTTCCCATGCATTTTTTAAGGGCCCTGTTCATTTTCTTTGACTTATAGATAAACCTGTTCATTTTTTATTTTTATGAACCATAAGCCTGCATGAAGAGTTGGTGGCAATCATCATAAATGGTATGAGATTATCTTGCCTGAAGCAGTGAGCCAGAGAAAAGTGAGAAATACCCTAAAGTGAATCAAGGTCCTTTGCAGCATGTGACAGCCTTGTTGGGACAGCTGCAAGCATTAAGAAATTTTTCTTTATATGAAGCCAAATCTGCCCCTTACCCTACAACAAGGCCAAATGGAGCAAATCTACTCCCTTTTCTGCATTCTTCTAACATTTAGTTAATAAGCTATAAAAAGTATTCTTCTAACATTTAATAAATGTTACATTTAATAAATGTTAATTCAAATTCAACTAAAGTGAATATAGCTATTGTGTTTCCTGATGATGAAATGATTTTATCATTCTGGTCACATTCCTCTGGACCTTCTTTAACTCTTCCCAATACATGACACCAGAACTGAGCCTAGGACTCCAGATGAGGCCAGATCATATGGATGTTTCACTGCATTTATGACCCTCTCATTCTACATAGATTCTGTTTCTGACAGGATTTGAGTTGCAGTTTGTCCAAAATTCAGGTAAATAAAGCATCTAATTTCTAAGGGAAAAAAACCTAAAGACAACCATGCAAGTCATTTTTTTAAAAGTAACTTACTTTAATAGGATAAGTATTATCTACCTAAAACCAAGAACCAGCATTATATGCAATGAGGATAAACTAAAGGCCTTTCCAATAAGATCAGGGATAAAGCAAGAATGTCTATTGTCACCACTACTATTTGATATTAAAATGCTAGCTGAAAGACAATAAAAAGAAATTAAAGGAATAAGCATAGGCAAAGAGGAAATATAACTATCACTTTTGCAGATTATATGATGGTTTACTTAGAGAACTCTAAAAAAATCAACCAAAATTAATTGAAGCAATGTTGTAATTCAGCAAGTTGTAAGATGCAAAATAAATCTATGGAAATCAGCAACATTTCTGTATGTTAACAAGACAATCCAGCAGGAAAAGACAGAAAGAGAAATTCATTTAAGACAACTACATAATGTATAAAATACTTAGAAGTCTACTTGCCAAGATACACATAAAAACTCCATTAATTCAACTGCTATTCTTTATAGAAATAATGACAGACCTAGATAATTGGAGAAACATTATTCATGCATAAACTGAGCCAATATAATAAAAATGACAAAACTGCTTAAATCAATTTACTTATTTCATGTCATACCAAACAACTTACCAAAGTATTATTTTATGGAGCTAGAAAAAAAATTTGTCTGGAAGAACTAAAGGTCAAATATCTGAATGGAAATACTGGGGAAAAGAATAGAGTAGAGAATAGACTGGGGTCTCGCAGTACCAGATTTCAACTTTTACTATAAAGTAGCAATCATCAAAATTTGGTACTGTTTAAGAGATAAAGAAGTTGATCACTGGAACAGATTAGATATTCAACATACAAATTCAAATGAACTTAATAATGTAGTATTTGATAAACCTGAAGACCCTACCTAACGGTATAAAAAAATTCAGTATTCAACAAAAACTACTGGGAAAACTGGACAGTACTCTAGCAGAAACTAAGTATGGACCATCACCTCAAACCATAAACCAAGCTAAGTTCTAAGTGCATACCTTTGACATAAAGGGTGACAAATTACAGATGCAAAGAAGAAATTGCTTTCCAAATAGATATGCAAAGAGTTCATGACCAAATAGAGGATAAAGAGGATCACAGAAGATAAAGTGTACAATTTTTATTATTTCAAATTTAAAAGTTTTTTACACAAAATTAATGAAACTAAAATTAAAATGAAATGAGGAAACAGGATAAAAATCTTTCTAGAAAATTTCTCTGATGAAAGTGTCATTTACAAAATATTTAAGAAACTGATTCTAATTTATAAGAATGAGAGTGATTCCACAATTAATATATGGTCAAAGGAAATCAACAGGTAGTTTTCAGAGGAAGAAATCCAAAAATAAATAGCCATATTTTTTTAAAAGTTCCAAATTACTACTAATTAGAGAAATACAACTTAAAGCAACTCTGAGCTTCCACCTCACACTCATCAGGTTGGCAAAGTTGAAAAAAAGAAAAATGACAAATATTAGAGAATCTGTGAGAAAAGCACACTAATGCACTATTGGTGGATCTATAAACTGATAGAACCATTCTGGAAAGTGATTTGTAACTATTGCCCTAAAGCAATAAACTACATGTATTCTTTGACCCAGAAATACAACAACTAGGCCTATAGTGCAGAGAGATCAAAGAAACACTAAAATTACCAATATGTACAGAAATATTTATAGCAACTCTTTTGTGGAAACTGAGGGAGCGCCCATCCACTGGGAATTGGTTGAACAAATGATGCTATATAAATCTAATAGAATACTATTGTATTATAATAAACTATGAAAGAGAAGAAAGACTTGTACGAATTGATGCACAATGAGTAGAGTAGAACCAGGAAAACAATTTATACAATAACCACAACTTTGAAAGGCTTCAGAGTTCTGAATGACAAAATGACCAACCATGATTCCAAAGTCCGGTCATAAAGCACACTACCCACCTTCTCATGGAAAGGTGATGGACTCAGAGTTCAGAAGAAGACATTTTTTGAGCATAACTAGTTCAGGACTGTATTGATGTGATTATGCATATTTATTTCAAAGGTTTCCTCTTTCTTTATATTCCAACGGGTGGGTATGAGGTAGATGAGAGAGAAACTAAATATTTTATCAATTTAAAAAAATGTCAGGCTTCTGTTATTTAGTATGTGAATGAATTAGGAAGAATTAAAATCTGTTTCCTTTCAACTAGACATAGGTTAAAAATGTAGGATCAGAAGTACTTTGAAAAATGTATTTTGATGAACATCAAGCTTTAGAAAGGACAGTTTTAGGAGTCCAGTAAACACATCCCTGCACCCAGGCCAAACTCCCCTCCTCAAAATAGTCAGAGGAAAAAAAAAATTTAAAGGTCACATTTTATTTCATTTATGCAAAATGTTTCTTTCTTTCCTTTTTCCTAACAGATGCACACGGGATGCCAGATCTCATTTGCAAAGTCACCTTGGGACACTGTTTCTAGCACGTCTTCCCAAATTTGTTTGGGAATCCTTTATTGCCTCTGTCTAATCTTAATAGCTTAGCCTAATAAGGCCTTCTGCTCAAAGATAAAGGCCACTCCATTCCTAGGTTCCTCAGTGCCACAGGCCTGACTACAAAAGAAGTATCGTTAATGGGGGAGGGGAAAGTAAATACAAATACAAACCAATATTCCATTTTAAAATTCATAAAGGAAGAAAGATTTGCCTGTAGCTGGGAACCTTTGCTCATACCTTGAACATGGCGTCCTAATTAACAAAGGGGTGTAAGTGATCTCAAAGGTAGGGAGAGACAATGGGAAAGGCACTTGAGAATTTGGGGTCTGGTCCCAGATTTATTCCTTGCTAATTAATTGTTGGACATTGAGCAAGTCACTTTACATGAACCTCGGTTTCCTTATTTAGCAGATGAATGGGGTGGGACTAGATGGCCTCTGGAGTCCCTTCCGGCTCCAAATCAAAGTGAGCCTTGGCAATATCATTGAATCTCTAGCCCTCTCAGTTTCCTCAACTGTAAAATGAAAGAATCAGAAACAGCCCCTGAGGCACCTCCCAGTTCTAAACTTATGACCCTATGACTTGGTACTGGGAGGCAGCATGGATTAGTGGATAAGAAGAGGAGCTGCCATTTATACAACACTCAAGAGTTGGGTAAGCAATTCATAGACATCGACTCATGTATCCTCACACTGACCCGATGAGATCAAGGCAAGAAGTATTACTGTCTTCATTTTACAAATGAGGAAGGGGTCAAGTAACTTGCTCGCGGCTTACACGACAAGTGAATGTTAGAGGTGGGATCTGAACCCAGTTCTTCCTGACTTCCAGGCCAAAATACCATTCTATAAAGAGCTGAAAGACTTGGGTTCAAATCCTGCCCCAAAAACTTACTAGCTATGAAACCTTAATGTTTCTGAACCTCAGTATCCCCTCCTGTAAAATGGGTATAATAAAAATTGTAATACCTGACTCATAAGACTTTCATGTAGCTCAAATGAGTTAACATGTACAAAGCGCTTTGTAAACTATACAGTGCTATATAGACACTATTTGTCGGCGTGGTCATCCTCACCATTGTTATTATTGCTATCGTTATCACCAGGACCGCTTCCCACTTTAAATATATGACCTTAAGCATATGATACTCCAGTTGTCCACTGTTGACCCAGTGGCCCATACATATCCAAATACCATAGAAATCAATCAATCAAAAAGAAATTATTAGGAGCTCACTATGGGATTTCAGAGTACAGAGAAAAAGTTGGGTTTTTTCCCCTAAGTTTAATTGGTGGTGGTGGTGGTGTATTTTTAGGCAATGGGGGTTAAGTGACTTGTCCCAGGTCACCCAGCTAATAAGTGTCTGGGTTGAGATTTGAATTCAGGTCCTCCTGACTCCAGGGCCAGTGCTCTTAAGTTTAAATGTAAAGTCATGATGTGAGCCTGAATAGGAACTAGACTGGTTGCTTTAGTGATATGAGATTTCCTAGTAAGAACACTACCTCTACCAAAGCAATTCAGCACCTTCTCAGCAACTATATTCCTAAGGAGGTGTTCAGACCACAGAAGAGGTAAGTGACCTGACCACAGTGACATAGCTGGTATGTCTCAGAGGCAAGACCTGAACCCAAATCTTCTTGGCTCCAAGGTCAGTTTGTTATCCACTACAATATGTTACCTATTGACAAGAATCTACCAGAGAAAATCATCCTTGATGCTCTCCCCAAATCTGTTGGAAGCTGGGAAATGATCCAGTGAGTGTTCTTCCCTAGCCTCCATCTATAGGTTGAGAAGGCACAATACAATGGAAAGAGGGGTAGGTCTGAAATCACAGCCCTTTGGATTGGCAGGTACTTACTACCTGCATGACCCTGGATGAGTCAAGCCTCTTTGGCCTCAGTTTCCCTATCTTTAAAATGATAAATAAGGACTAGATGTCCTTGCCAAGGGACCAAGGTCATTTCCAGATCTAAATATATTATTCTATGACTTCTCAGTGTTGGTCAATGAAGATGAAAGCATCAGAAGATGGAGTTCAGGGCTCATAGGTAGAAATGATTAACCTAGCCCATGGTGCCAGCAATGGGCCAATACAGTTCAAAATCACATTTCCCCTTTCTCCAACCTAGACTGTCTCATCCATTAAAGGGAACAGAACCATAAAAATCCTGCTTTTCAGTTATATTAAACTATAAGCTTCCTTTTTTTAATTGTATTTTTTCCAATTACATGCAAAGACAAGTTTTAATATTCACTTTTTTAAAAGAATTTTGAGTACAGTTATCCCTTCCATATCACAACTTTCCCCATCATAGTTTCAATATATAGCAGGTCGGCATAAGAAATTAAATGGGAACTTGGGGGTTGCTTTGTAGAAGCCATAGCTGACACACGAAGGCCAGCAGACAACACAGGAAAAGTTTAGAAACTCAGAAATGCATAAAATATTTGTATAATATTGTATAATATCAACCACTCCATAAAAGAAAAAAGAAAAAAATACAGACTTCTCTGGTAAGAAAGGAGGGTCAAAAAATTTTACACGGATTTTCCAAACCGGAGTGGGGAGGGGAGAGGTGCCATGCCCCTAACCCTCCAGATGATTTTGTCCCTCCCTCCCCTTCTCCCTCCCTAAAACAGTAAGCAATTTGATATAGGTTATATATGTGCTATCGTGCAAAACATATTTCCATAATAGACTATAAGCTTTTTGAGGTGTGTTAGCTTTTGCCTCTCCCAGTTCCCAGATCAGGGATCAAGAGTTAATAGATGCTCAATAACTAGTTGTTATATTATTCTTAAGATACAATGTTTCATCTCCTTTCGTGATGCCTTTGTACCGGCTCTTCCTCATTCCTGGTATACTATCCTCGCCCCTAGCTAGTAGAATCCTTACTTTCCTTACTCAACTCAGGAGGCACCGACACTATCCAGGAGGCTGTTTCTTACTCTCCTATTAATAATACCTCTCTCTGCGCACTCTCTCTCTCTCTCTCTCTCTCTGGAATTTATTAGTGCTCACTCTGTCCCAGGCACAGTGCTACATGCTTTCCGTGCTAATAATTTATTTTATACAAGTTGATGTGTTATCTCCGGGGATGGAAGCTAAGCACTTCCAGGGCAGGGTCCATTCCATCGTCTTTGCATTCCCAGAACCTAGCACAGTGCCTGACAAATACAGAATGCACACTTAACAAATGTTGAGTGATTCATGTGAAATGTCCTTCCTCAGCATCCTTCAAAGTCAGAGCAGCTCCCATCACTGCTGGTTGGGTTTAGAGATTTCCTTGCTTAGAGACAAAGAAAGAACTGAGACAGTTTCTGGGACATTTATCCAACCGTCTGACTCCACACTTTGATGATTAATCTGAGGGAAAAAACCAGCTCTAACCACAAACCCAAGGTGTATGTGTGTGGTCAGATGGGTGGGGAAGACCGAAACAACTGAATGGGGTCTCAGGGGTGGTAGATCCCACCCAGAAAATGAGGGAGACTCCCTCAATCTCCTCCCTTCAGCAGAGCTAATATCCAGAAGCAATGCTGAGATGTGGAAAAGGCCCTGGATTCTGGGCTTCATGAAGAGATTCCAAAGGTTTTTAATCATCATTTTATGCTGAATCTGTCATGGAAAGAACATTGACCTGGAAATCAGAAGGCATCAACTTACTGTTTGATTTGTCAAGTCAGAGAACCTTCACGGACTTCAGTTCCCTTACCTATAAAATGGGTTAAAAATGCTTCCCCCATGGGAGCTGGTATTTAATCTCTCTCTCTCTCCTCAAATATTACACACACACACACACACACACACACACACACACACACACCACACACACACACGCACGTGCATTTGTGTGCATGTGTATCCCTATGTTGTATTGCTATAATACACAACAAGCTCCTTGAGGGCAGAGACAATTTTTTGTTTTCTCTTTGTATCCCTAGTCCCTAAAATAGTGCCTTATATACAGTAGTTGGTGGAGGGGGTGCTTGTTTGTTTTGGGGAGGCAATGGGGTTAAGTGACTTGCCCAGGGTCACAAAGCTAGTAAGTGTCTGAGGTCATATTTGAACTCTTGACTCCAGGGCCAGTGCTCTATCCAGGGCACTACCTAGCTGCCCGTGCAATAGCTGTTGCAATAAATCTTGGTTGCATTTGAATAGAATGGCAATGGTAGTACCTTAGGCCTGAACGTACTTTGTAAAAATTAAAAGCTGGGGCATCAGGATGGAGAAAGACAGAGAGAGAGAGAGAGAGAGAGAAAGAGAGAGAGAGACAGAGAAAGAGAGAGAGACAGACAGAGAGAGAGACAGAGAGAGAGAGAGACAGAGAGAGAGAGAGACAGAGAGAGAGAGACAGAGAGAGAGAGAGAGTGAGCGAGAGAGAACTGCATTTTATTGGTATAGGGGAAAATCTATCAGTGCAAATAGGCATCTGGTCTTCAATTTATAGTCTTTGAGAGTTCCCTAGGACAGAAGTAAAGTGACTAACCCAGGATCACACATGTGTCAGAAACGAGACTAGAACCCAGATCTAACTGAATACTAAGTCACCTTGTATTTGCTGCCACAAAAGTTCTATATGAAATGGAAAAAAAAAAGGAGAGAGTGCTAAAATTGCACAGGCCCTGGAACCCAGAGATCCAGGGTTTAAACCCTGGTTCTTACACTTACTGGTTTGTCTTTGGGTAATTTACCTAAAATTCTTTGAGTTTCACTTTCCTTTTCTAAAACAATAAAATATTATACAAATGTGAGCTGTTCTTATTGTCCTAGAGAGGAACTTTGTCTCAGCTTTATTTAGGTTTGCTCTTTAACAACAACGGCCAAATCCATCAATGCTTTTGACGCTGAACAAAAGCTTCAAGCTGCGTCACATGTACTTATGTGTAGTCATGGTATTTTTATCACAGAGGGGATGTTGCATTGCCATAGGAAATAAAGGTGAATCACCCGCTGTACCGGCATTTTATGCAAAAATGTGGGAGGTGAGAACAACCCATCCAAATCCCAAATGCCTGGAAAGATGGAGGTGAGCCATGCCCATGCAGACAACAAGTGCTGGGAGAAATGGGAGCTGGGACACCCTTGAAAGGTTTTTATCCAAGGAGGAGGAAGCAACCAACCCCTTGGCCTCAACATCCTCCTGAGTCCTCAGATTCAGTGACCAATGTGTTACGTACTCTATTGCTCCATATACTCTAATACATCTGCGGTCTCATTAATGTGGGTGCTTCTTCCAACAATGCAACCCAATTATCTGCCTATCCTATGGAATTCTCTCCCAGGCCCTCTCATAAACTCACCATAGGTTATTCACTTATCATTCTAAGGGTCTTTCTCTGTTCTCTTGACAATGTGGGAACACCACTAGACCACACTGTCCATCAATTATACTTCCCTCTAGTTAAGTGAGCACCCCATTTATTTCAGGTCAGACATTTCTCTGATGATATCCTTCATTCTGTATCATTCTTGTGTAATGGCGCATTTCTCATGCATCGCCCCACCCCCGGTTATGAACCTATCCATTGCCCCCTTGGGTGATCCACAAGTTTGGAGATTGTATAACTGTATGACTTACAACCTTTTGGTATCATGGAAAGAATATTGAGGTTAAGAAGCTGAGATGAATAGAATTTCTCTACCGTATTCCAGAGACCTCTTCATCTTAAAAGATTACTCTAGCCCTAGAATTCACACACTGGAAGTACCTTCTAATCCTTCATCTTTTCCCTCTGATTAGCTGTCTCCTCTCCATTAAATGGCTCAACCATTTAAACTGGGTACCCAGGCCAGCCATGTCTTCATTCCTCTCCAGACTGTACTCAGGACTTTCTCTACTATGTCCCTGTTCTCTATACTTCATCCTCCCTTATGCTTTTTAGGTACCTTTTATGTATATTTTTTCCCTATTAGAATGCAACCTCCTTGAGGGCAGGGTCTATCTTTCTTTCTGCCTATATTTGTATTCCCAGAGCTTAGCATAGTGCCTGGCACATGTTGTTGTTGTAGCTTGTCCTTCGATCTCAAAGAGGACCATGACCTCAGGAAGATGATGCCATGACGTGCAAATGAATTGGATTTAAGTGAGGCAGAGCTGTGTGCAAGGTCACTAGCCTCACTTTCTCTTCCAGAGCCCTCTGAGATCACTGGCAAGATACAGATTGGGACAACTGAAGATGACCCCCACCTGGCACATAGAAAGGACTTAATAGACTTGTGGACTGACTTACATTACAACCAACAAGAGAAGTATAGTTTGTGCAGAGTAGAAAAATAACTGACTTTAGAGTCACAGAACCTAGGTTCATTCAATCTCACCTTTATGAGGGGAGAACTCCCTTTTGATTGAGTCACTGAAACAATCATCAAACATGTAAAGTTGGTGTGAACCATTTCTAGGCAACTCTGCTCAATCAATCGATCGATCAAAGGTATAAACTAGGTGTCAACAGTGAAATGCTTCAAGCCACTGTATGAAATAGGATGAGGAAATGTATTGGGATTGGTTGAAAGAATCAGACTTTTGGACCTGTGTATATCAAGGAAGGAGATTCCCGCAAAAGCATTATAACTATAGCTTCTAGAGTTTAGCTTTTTACCACAAAGTAAAAAGAGGTAAGAGTTTTACAGAACAAATCCTTTTATTAAAGGGATTTGTTCTATGAAGTGTGGATTCGAACAAAGGGCCGCACTCGAGGACCGAGAGGGCCACTTTTGGCCTAGAGGTCGCAGGTTCCCCACCCCCCTGGCCTTGGAGGGATTGTCATATTCTCCTTCCCCCTTTTCCCTCTCATTGACCAGGATCAGATCTGAACTTTAAAAAATCACTTTGGTAGCAGTGTGGAGGATGGATTTGAGTGGGAAGACAATTGAGACAGGAAAAATAAAAAGGCAGCTACAGCAGTAGTCCAGATGAGAGGTGATGAGGACCTGCACTTGGTGGGGGAGGGAGTGTTGTATAAGTGAAGAGATGGATCTCTATAGGAGAGATATGGTGGAGATAGAAATGAGATTTGTCATCTGACTCAATATCTGGAGAAAATGAAATTTAGAAATCACACATGGGTCTAGGAACCCAGATGATTAGGAGAATAGCGGTTCTCTCTACCAACTATAATAAAGGAATTTGGAAGCGGTGTGAGTCTGCGAGCAAAGCTAATGAGTTCTGCTCTGGACATGCTGAGTTTGAGATGCCTCTGGGATAGTCAGTTTGAATAATCCAATAGGCAATTGCTGATGCAAATCTGGAGCTCGGGAGAGAAATTAGGGCTAACTATATATTGATCTGGGAAACATATGCTGAGATGATCATTAAATCCATGGGAGCTGATAAAGTCATCAGGAGAGAGATGAAGGTCCAAGGCAGAGCCTTGGGGTGTATCCACAGTTAGTATGCCTGGTATGGATGATGAACCAGCAAAAGAGATCTAGGAGTAGATGGACATTTAGAAGGAAACCTCAGAAAAAGAACAGTGTCCTAAAATCTCAGAGAGGAGTTTCTACCAATGGTAACACACTGAAGCCCGTGTATGTACACCTTCCATGCTCCATTCCCTTGACTTTTGGGTCACCTACAATGTTTAATTTTATGAGATCAGAAACAGAGAGGTTAAGAGGGTCAAACTAAGCACAGAGGTCAAAGAGGATGAGGATAGAGAAGAGGCCATCAGATATAGTGGCTAGGAGAGAGCTGGTAAGTTTGGAAAGAGTAATTTTGGTTGAGTGATGAGGTGAAAAGCCAGATAGCAGAAGAAAGTGAGAAGAGACCATGAGGTATTAACTACAGATGCCTCTGTCAAGGAATTTGGCTTTTTAAAAGAGGGAGAAAGATATATAATCATAATTAATGGAAATGATAGGAGCTAATGAGACTTTTCTGAGGATACTGGGGACTTGGGCATGAGAAGAAGGAGAAGGAGGAAGAGGAGGAGGAGCATTTATATAGTGTTTTAAGGTTTGCAAATGTGTGATCTCTGTTCATCCTCCCAACAATCCTGTGAGATACTTGCTATTATTACATTCATCTTGCAGATAGGGAAACTGAGGCACAAAAGAGGTTAAGTGACTTATCCAGGATTACACAGTTAATAGGTAGGTAATAGAAAAGTAGATAGAGAGAGACTGAAACTTAGAGAGACTGCAAATGAGAGTGAGGGCAATCAGGTAGAAAAGATGAGACAAGGGGCACATATTGGGGTTGGCCTTAGTGCCAAGAAGGGCATCATCGGAGAGTATCATTATCATTATTAGTAATAGTTTTATTATTGTCATATCTAGCATTTATATTGTACTTTAAGATTTGCAAAGTACTTTACAAATACTAGCTCATCTTCACCACAACCTTGGGAGATAACTGCTATGAATATCGTTATTTTGAAACTCATGAAATTGAGACAGACAAAAGTTAATGGACTTGCCCCGCCCCCCAGAGTCCTCCCAGCTCTGACATTCTGTGTTCTAAGGCCTCTCCCAGCTCTGACATTCTGTGTTCTAAGGCCTCTCCCAGCTCTGACATCCTGTGTTCTAAGGGCCCTCCCAGCTCTACATTCTGTGTTCTAAGGCCTCTCCCAGCTCCAACATTCTGTGTTCTAAGGCCTCTCCCAGCTCCGACATTCTGTGTTCTAAGGCCTCTCCCAGCTCCGACATTCTGTGTTCTAAGGCCTCTCCCAGCTCTGACATTCTGTGTTCTAAGGCCTCTCCCAGCTCTGACATTCTGTGTTCTAAGGCCCCTCCCAGCTCTGACATTCTGTGTTCTAAGGCCTCTCCCAGCTCTGACATTCTGTGTTCTAAGGCCTCTCCCAGCTCTGACATTCTGTGTTCTAAGGCCTCTCCCAGCTCTGACATTCTGTGTTCTAAGGCCTCTCCCAGCTCTGACGTTCTGTGTTCTAAGGGCCCTCCCAGCTCTACATTCTGTGTTCTAAGGGCCCTCCCAGCTCTACATTCTGTGTTCTAAGGGCCCTCTCAGCTCTGACACTCAGTGTTCTAAGGGCCTTCCCAGCTCTGACATTGTAAGTTCTAAGACCCCACCCAGAGCTGACATCATCTGAGGTCAAGGACCAGATTTTTACCTGTCTTTGTATCCCCAGTGCTGAATAAACGCTTATTGACACACTGACTGTTCTTCATCATCTCCCAATGCCAACAAATGATATCTTAATGCCCCTTCCAGCTCTAAATTCTCTGAAATGCAAATAGGTGGCTGTTCACAGAAGCCACAGCAGGCCTGCTCTGTCCTTCAGCCCCAGGGCATCCCTGCTAGCCCCAGGAGCTTGCAAGTAAGCCTGCTTCAGCCTGCTGCCTCTGCCTCCCCATGTGTATCCCCATGTTTCTCTCCTGCAGGATTAAGACGTCCCTCTCAGCAAGGAAGCTGGTTCTCATTTGCACACATTGATTTTTAATGTCTCACTATTAGGAAAAGCCAGAAGTCAAAGAATGATGAAAAGGCAATTGATTTTGCAAGGGGATAATTTGTTTTTTAGATTTAGCTGACATGACAGCCCATTCCTGAGTTTGCTCCAGGAGCACCATGGGTATTGATTCTAACTCTAGGAGTCTGGCACCAAGCAGGTGTGATCACAGAATCACAGATACAGGGCTGGAGAGGACCTTAGAGGTCATCTAGGCTAAGGTTCCCTTGTTTTGCATATGACAGAATTGAGAGCCAGGGAGGTTGTGACTTACCCAGGGTCACACAGACAAAGTTGGAAGGAGGGAAGGAAGGAAACATTCATTAAGTACCAGATATCCCCACCTCCCCATTCCTGAACCATCAGTAACTGCTTTCTCCTATTTGACTTTGGAAAAGCCACATTTCTTCTCTGGCCTCAGTTTCCTTATCTGACTCTCTTCTGTCCATAGTTGCTTACCTCCTCTAGGGCAGGGACAGCCCTTTGCCTTTTTTTCTATCCCCAATGAATAGGCACTTGATAAATGTTTGTTGACTTGTCTTGACAAATGATCCCAAATCCATTGATGTATTAGAGACTATGTGGCAACAGGGTTTTTCAACCGGCAAAGCATTTGCTGAGCACTTTACAAATATTAACTCACTTAACCCTCACAATAAAGAGGCACTATTTTTATCCTTATTTTCCAGTTGAGGAAACTGAGAGAGACAAAGGTTAAGTGATTTGCCCAGGGTCACACAGCTAGTAAGTATCAGAGGTTGGATTTGAACTCAGATCTTCCTAACTCCAGGCCCAGGTCTCTATCTGTTGTGCCACCTAGCTGACTGTCAGAGGTGGAGTTCGAACCCAAGTCCTCAACTCCAGAGTTAGTGTTCCTCCCCTCTACCATACTGTCTACTGGGGCAAGTATTGGCTTGTGGAAACCAATCTAGAATGATGCTGAAACTAGCCAGGAAGATGCAATCTGCACAAGAGATGGGCTGGTGTGTGACGGCTTCCTCATTACAGAGATCTGAGTATTACAAATTTACCCCAAGCCTCCCAGGAATCCCAGTGACACGTGTGAAGACTTAGCTCACCCGCAGGTGATACAGACACAGCTTGGGGAGGCAGAGACATTGGCACAGAAGAAAATTGAGAAAAATGGCGGTCTTACTGAACAGCAGTAATTATCCGCGGGTGGAGAACACAGGAGTCATTCATCTCTATGGGAGGGAAGACGGCCAAGGCCTGAAGCACAGTAACAAGGCTAAGGGGGTCAGAGCAGATTTCTCCTCTTTTATTTTCTTTTGTTTGATCATTGTGAGGAGACACCACGGTGGTCATTTAGAAAGAGAACTGCCTCTTGGTTTTTTCTTGCTGCCTTGTTTTTGTCATTTGGATTGTGGCCTGGCCTCTCCCAGTGGTGCCCAAAGCAAATTTCCTAGAGCGTCTAGTTGGATGGGCAGAAAATGGTGACTTTTGGACACACTCACCCCTTGAAATTTAACTATCGTCTTTCTACCGTGATTTTTTCTGTTCCACGGGGAGCCTTTCACTTCAGCAAACAAAAAAAGCAGTAAAATTCTGGGATGGACCCAACTACTCACTGCTCCTAAAACCCATCTTTTTTTTTTTTTAAATCAGTATTTTCAAGTAGAGCACTGGCCCTGGAGTCAGGAAGACCTGAGTTCAAATCCAACCTCAGAAACTTAGCAGCTATGTGAGGGGCAGGACCAGGACTTAGGTGCCCTGACCCTCAAAGTTAGCATCCTTGACTCTACACTAGATGGTCCTAGCTTTGTGACCTAGGCGGGTCATTTTACTTTTCCCTGCCTCAGTCTCCCCTACAGTAAAATGTTGCTGTTGTTGAGTTGTTTTCAGTCATGTCCATCTCTTCATGACCCCATGTGGGGTTCCCTTGGCAGAGATGCTGGAGTGGTTTGCCATTTCCTTCTCCAGCTCATTTTATGATGAGGAAACTGAGATAAACATGGTAAAGTGACTTTCCCAGGATCACACAGCTAGTGAGTGTCTGAGGCTGGATTTGAACTCACAAAGATGAGTCTTCCTGATTTCAAGCCCAGGGCTCTATGCGCTACAGCACCACCTAGTCACCCTAGCTGTAAAATGTTAATGTTAGTGTTAATAATGTCAAAAATGATTCCTATGTCTCAAGGTTGTTCTGAGGATCAAAGAACAGGATTTCAGGTTGCAAGGCAGAGGTACTGGACCTATGATTTTCATAAGTACAAGAAATTCCTAGTGAGTATACGCCTTCTGCCAATGTAACTTGGAAAATTGCCTGAAAGAATGAGAGGTTACGTGAGTTATCTCTGGTCACATAGCCCACGTACACCTATACTTACATCTATACTTACACCTACATCTATATCAAAGGTAGGCATGTCTGGAACCCAGGTCTTTGGGGCTGGCTTTCTGTCCACTGTGAGGAAGATCAAGGCACCTCACCGAGGAGAAAGTCCAGGATCACAGGATATAAGCTGGATGGGGCCTTAAATATTACCTAGCCCAGCCCTCAAAAAGAGCAATGATTTGTTCAAGATAACAGAGTTAGCAAATAAGAGGACCAGATTGAATATAAGTTTTCTGACGCCAGGTCCCATGGTTTTTTACACCTATACTTACACCTACATCTGCACCTACACCTACATCTACATCTGCACCTCCATAGTTGGATTATTCTGCACATTAATATTTATCCAAATAGAACGCAGAATCTTTAACTAGAATGGAACCTTAGAGGCCATGGAGCCCAGCTCCTTCATGGTAGTGTGGTAAGAGGCAACATGGTGAAATGAATAGCAGGCTGGCCTCAAACCCAGGAAGACCTAGATTCAAGTCTTTCCTCTGACACTTGATAGGGCAACCGATCAGTGCTAGAAGCAGTTCTTCAAGTCAGTCAGTTGCAGAGGAGATGCTGACCTGATTCAGTGGCAGGAATTTTCTCACCTGGGAGTTCCCTATACCAGTCAAGTCACAGATTCAGTCTCTAGCCCACACAGGCAGCAAGTGACCAAGGCAGGCTTTGAACCCAGGTTTCCCAGTTTCAGAGCTGGTGCCCTTCCCATTATAGCACAATGGCTTGCCCAATCTCAAATCTCCCTGGGAATTTTTTTGGAGTTGAGACCTACATTGGAATGCCACTGAAAAACCACAAACAAGACAATCTCTCTCTCAGATATAGGCATTTTCAATGCCTGTCCCCCATGCCTGGAAGGCTCTTCCTCCTCCTCTCTGACTACTGACCTCCCTAGTTTCCTTCAAATCCCAACTAAAATCCCATCTTCTTTAGGAGGCTTCCACCCCCCTCTTAATTCTTGTACCTTCCCTCTCTCACATATTTAAGAGATAAATGGGAAATATTTTGTATTTATCCTGTATATAATTCGCTTTGTATGTATTTGTTTGCACATTGTCTCCCATTAGATTGTAAGCTCCTTGAGGGCAGGGACTATTTTTGCCTGTTTTTTAATCCTTAGCAATGCCTAGTAAGTAGTAGCACTTAATAAATGTTTGTTGATTAATTGATTGATTGAAAAATCAACCAGTGGAATTAGGCTATTCTGGAAGTCCTTGAAGAAAAACCCATCAGGTGTGTGACTCCAGGCCCAAGTGGCCTCCATGTCCTTATCCTTCAGTTCTTCCTATTGCCTCAGAGAAGTCATGGTTAAATTTTACAGGAAATACTAAGACATTCCTTTCACTGGCCTGTTCTATGGTTCAAAGTTTATTTCTCAGTCTTTGCAGAGAAGGCAATTTAACTCCAGGTTATATTTCTTTCTCAGATAAATCTCTTCTGTGAAACATTATTAAGAGACAAGTTTCAGGGAAACATAGGGCCCGAGGTTCCTGGTTCATGTTTTCACAATTTCAATTCAGTATGTTAAAAATCACAAGTCTAGGTAAGAGAAACAATACCCCAAGATGAGATTGCTTG
Organism: Trichosurus vulpecula; assembly: GCF_011100635.1. Lineage (NCBI taxonomy): Eukaryota > Metazoa > Chordata > Mammalia > Diprotodontia > Phalangeridae > Trichosurus > Trichosurus vulpecula. Next base: position 45,858,995 of record NC_050573.1, on the reverse strand, counting down.
ATGTTCAGGCAAAGAACAGAATATAAAAAAACAAACGAAATATTTGAAGCTACATGGACATCTGGAATTAAAACAGCTTGCTTCAAAATTGAACATACAGTATTTTCAAATCTCCCTTTGCCTGAGGTAACAACGAGTCAACACATCAACTCTTCAGTGAGAAATTTGCTAATAAAATGTGAGAGCAGAATTCTCCTTAAGTTTCCTACACTTGGCATCGAGCAGGTGTTGCATCTGAAAAGAAGCACACAGAGAGGCAGAGTCTACAATGAGAAAGGCAGAGAGAAGAACAGCAAACATATCATCAGCTCTTTGTATGGGTCAGGAGCTCCAGCAGAGGAAGCGATAAGATAGAAATGGAAGACAGGCGTGCATGTGGAGTTATTCTAGTTGGCATCCAAAGTCAAAAGAAACTAGGAGTACTTGCAGTGAGAAATGTATTCTCACTATGCACAGAGTTATTAATCATCTTCTCAGCCCACACTCCTTCCAGAGCTCCCTTAAAATACTCTCAGACCAATCTTTAGAATGAAAGAATTGCCATTCCATGCACAGTCTAATCACTTTTCCTACTGGTTGCAGTTATATCTGTGTTTGAGTAGTGAGGTCATGTTTGAAGCTGAAGTCACAGAAGAGCTCGCGAAATACCAAGTGAAAGAGAGATTTCAGCCAGAAAAACAAGAACAACCTGGCCAGTCATAACTAGTTGTTTCCCTCCAAAGACCAAGAATCAAATAAGAGGAAATGATCTTATGTTTCAGCACAAAGAGCCTAAGCGAGATCACAAGCAGAACTTCTTCCTAACAGTGGAACAATGGAAATTGTTAGGCACTAATGGGTGAACAGGGACAATTGTGTCATCCTCATCTTTGAACAACTTCAAAACCAGAGTGTCACAAATAGAAAGGGTATTGCACAAACAAATCCAATGGAACTAAAATTAGAAGAGAAACAAATAACTGAGATATCTTTGCAATACATTTCTCTAATAAAGGTCTCATTTCCAATATATTTAAGGAATCAATTCAAATTTAAAATAATAAGAGCCATTCCCCAGCTGATAAATGGTCAAAGAATAAGAACAGTCAGTTCTCTCAGGAAGAAATCTAAGCTATCAATAACCATAAGAAAAAAATTCTATAAATTGCTAATAATTACAGAAATACAAATTAAAGCAACTCTGAGGTCCCACTTCATACTCATCAAATTGGCAAAGTTGACAAAAATGAACAACAAATGTTAGAGGGGCTTCAGGAAAATTAGTATATTAATACACTGTTGGTGAAGCTATGAATTGATATATTATTGCTTGTTGTTGTTCAGTCATTTCAGTTGTGTCTGATTCTTCATGACCCCATTTGTGATTCACTTGGCAAAGATACTGGAGTGGTTTGCCATTTCCTTCTCCAGCTTATTTTGCAGACGAAAAAACTGAGGTAAGCAAGGTTAAGTGACTTGCCCAGGGTCACACAGCTAGTGTCTGAGATCACATTTGAACTGAGAAAGATGAGTCTTCCTGAATCCAGAAGCATCATTCTATCCACTGCACCACCTAGAGGCCAGGATGATTTGTATGGCAATTCTAAAAATAGTTTGGAACTTGGAAGTAAAAAGTTACTAAATTGCATACCCTTTGTCCCAGAAATAGCTAAAGAGATCAAATAAAGAGGAAAATAGAAAGAAAAAATGCACAAAAGAGATCACAGAAAGAGGAAAAGAGAAAGAAAAAAGAAAATGCACAAAAGTAATTATTGCAGCAAAGAACTGCAAACTAGAGGATTGCCTATGAGTTTGAGGAATGTGTATGTGTGTGTGTGTGTGTATATATATATATATATATATATATAGTATATAACTATAACGGAATACTATCATGCTGTAAGAAATGATGAAAAAGATGGGTTTAGAGAAACCTGAAAAGACTGGTATGAACCAATTCATAGTGAAGCAAACAGAACCAAGAGAACAAATTTTAGTATAATGTTTCGAAAGACTTAAGAATTCTGATCACCCCAATGATCAACCATGATTTGAGAACCAGTTCTGAGGAACGCTACCTACCTCTGGACAGAGAGTCAGGAGATTCAGGCTGCAGAATGAGATGTGTATTTTTGACATGGCCAATGTGGAAATTTGTTTTGCTTAAGTATGTTTCTTTGTCATAATGGTTTTCTTTTTCTTCCTTTTCTTTTTTTGTGGAGGGAAGGAGATGGAAGGGAGGAAAATGAAACGCTCAGCAACTGAAAAATAAATTTAATTTTTGCAAAGAATGTCACAGAAAGTCAGAGGGACCATAGAAGCAACTCAGATGCCGAGGAAAGTAGTTTCTATGTATAGAGGCCCCTCCACGCAACTACCAGGCCAGCCCAGAGTAAAGAGAATGAGAACATTGCTAGTCTGTCCACTTGACCACTTGTCCATGGGTTGATTAGAAATGTCATATTTGAGCAAAGAGGAAGATGAAATGCGACTAGCCTCATCTGTAGGTGGGGAGGGGGCAGATGAGTGTCTGGGATGCAGAAGTTCTTGCTCCCCTATCCCTTCCGTCACTCCATTGGCCCTGAGGTAATGAAGAAGAGCCAAGTGCCAAATATGCTTTGGTCATAAGCCCACTGGGGAAGAGACAGCCTTGCAAGCAGCCCATGGACAGTAGTCCCACGCAGCAGGAACAGACCCAACGTGTTGACAAGCTGGGTGATGGTGAACAGAACTGCCATGGCTCTGGAAGGGCTTCCAAAGCCCCAGGTGGCCAGGAACCACAGAAGGCCCTGCCTGTTAGAAATATTTGTTCAATTAGGTCATGTTTCCATTGGTCTCCATCTGCAAAGCAGATCTATTAGGGGAAGCTCTGGGTTGGTTGTGGTGTTAGCTGTGGTTGTGGTTGTTGTTACATGTCCTTTTGGTTGAGGTAAGGCAGGTGGTAGCTCAGTGGGTAAAGCACTGGGCCTGAAGTCAGGAAGACCTGAGTTTAAATATAACCTCAGAAACTTAGCATCTATGTGGTTATATGTAAGCCATTCTACTTCTGTTTGCCTCAGTTTCCTCAACTGTAAAATGGAGATAATAACGGCACCTCCCTCCCAGGGTTGTTGTGAGGTAGGATTGGAATTCAGGTCTTCTAGACAGTGTCCACACAGTTGCCCAGTCTTTGTTCAAAGACCTTGCATAATAATATTACTATTACAGTCCCCAAATGGTCAACCGGCCTTTGCTCAAAGACTTCTCATTAGAAAGAGCTCACTGGATGGCTTTAACTGTTACAAAGTGTGTTGTTGTTGTTGTCATGTTCGTGATATCAAGGCTAAATCAAGCTCACTAGGAAGTCTACCCCTTTTCCTACCCCTGCCCACTTAGGCCAAGCCTACTTTCTTCCACATGATGAAATTCTTGAAGCCAACCAATCATCATAATGCCCCCTAAGTCGTCTCCAGACTCAAGATCTCCAATTCTTTCAATCTATTCTTATAAAATATCAACTTAAGGATCCTCTCCATCTTGGGTATTCTCTTCTTTAGATCACCTTGCTCTATAAATATCCTTCCCTGTTTATCAATGTAAAAGGCAGTGTAACATAGTGATTAGAATACTGGACTTGGAGTCAGAAACACCTAGGGTCAAATTCTGACTCAGACACTTTCTAGTCATGTGATCCTAGGAAAGTCAATGAACCTCATTCTGCCTCATCTGTAAAATCAGGACAATAAAGCACCTGTCTCACACAACGTTGTTACCGTCAAATGAATCTTGTATGTAAGCATCTCAACACACACACACATACACACATATAAAATGTGTGTAACATTTTTATGAGTGTGTGTATATGCATATCCAAAAGTGTGTGAGTATATATGTATGTGTGTGTGTGTGTGTGTGTGTGTGTGTGTGTGTACATATATATTTCTTAAAATGTGGCCCCTAGAACTGAACAGAATACTATAGATGTGATCTGGTCAGGGTAAAGATTGGTAGGACTATGAATTCCCATCTTCTGGACTCTCTCCTCCTTCAATGCACCCTAAGATTAATTAGATTTTTGGGTACTATATATGTATTGGCGATCAACATGGGCTCTTAGCACTTATTCAAACAAGTGCCCTTGAAGAGTTTGGCCTTTGTTTCCTTGATTAAATTAGGAGTCTTTGATGACCTCTCACCTCAAGGGAAAGCCTAGTTTACATGGGTTTGAGTGACATGTTTGTGACATCAGAGGCTTATAGGTCACGTGGGTGAGTCGCCTGTGTGACTCACCTTTGACCCTGAACAAGATACATAAAACCAGAGGTTGGCTTTCTTTTTTCAGAGCTCTGAGCTGCAGCAGGCGTGGCACGTGACTCCAAGCCAGCCTTGTTGAGCTCCCAGCTGTTGATGGTTCCTTGGTAACTATGAATTGTATTTGGTCTGTTCATAAATGATGTTTGTAATTTGTTCGTGTTTGCTCTGAAGTTCAGGGTGCTGGCTTTTTCCCCTGAACTAAATGAATGATGTCTGCATGCTGGATTAAAGTAAGATTGTTAATCACTTAACATTGCTTTCCTTAGTAAAGCAGATCAAAAGAACCTGGGCTTGCAGTGTTCTGTGTGCTAGTTGTTGGTTTTACACCCCCACAGCAGATGCTAGCCTAATTGTTGAAACACTATATCACACCACATAGAACTTACAATCCACTAAGCTCTGCAAGTCTTTTTCAAGCCATTCCTGATGCCATCTTGTACCTGTGAAATTGATTGTTTAAACCCATACAAGACTTATATTTGTCCCTATGAAAAGTCATCTTGTTACATGAAATCTGATTGGCTGCATGGTGCCTATCAACGAAAAGCTCAGATGTCTCTCCAGAGTGAGAGGCATCCATCCCCTGCTAGCCTTTTCTGAGGCTCCAAACAAGGACATTGCCAAGATCACTGAAAGACCTAGAAGGTTCTGGTCCTTTCTGATCCTCATTGCACATTCATTCACCTCAATCATGATCCTGAGTAATCCAGCAAACAGAATTTGTACCTTAGAATTCTTTTTAATCAGACTTATACAGTAACTATTTCCCTCTTCTTGCTTCTATAAATCTTCTTTCTTAAAATAAAGGAAGAATACTCACTAGATTGGTTTCCATGCTCTCTCAGATCTGGAGGCAGAAAAAGAAAAACAGCAAGTCCATTCCTTTGAATTTTAAAAGATGCCCTGGCTTGACAGGACAGGTCAAACAAAGCTTGCTGGCTCCCTAATCCACAGGGTGTGGGTGGGATCACCAGGCAGAAAGAGCCATACAGTGTAAATGACGACAAAAAATGCCATAAGCATCCTATCTCCAAGACCTCACTTCATGCTTTTTTTCAAAAGTGATAAAAATTGGTTCAACAGAAAAACCATATAGACACCTTTAGCATAAGAGAGAAATTTTACATAAGTAAACTGTGTCCTCATCACTGCCCCCAGAAAGTCATATCTGAAACCATCTCTGAAAAACTTTTTTTTAGTTTTTTGTTGTTGTTTTTCAGTCATGTCTGACTCTTTGTGTCACCATTGGGAGTTTTCTTGGCAAAGACACCAAGTGGTTTACCATTTCCTTCTCCATCTCACTTTACAGATGAGAAAACTGAGGCAAAAAGAGTTTAAGCGACTTGCCCAGGGTCACACAGCTAGTGAATGTCTGAGGCCAGATTTGAACTCAGGAAGATGAGTCTTCCTAACTCCACGCCTGGCACTGTCTTAACTGCACTGCCTACCTGATTTTAAAAACAAAAAACAACTTTTTTTAATACAGATTTTCAATTTGGCTTTCAAGCTTTTTCTGTCAGAAATCTCCCTTAGCATCCACATTATGCTTTTCCTTCTGTTTGCTCTCCTTGACTTTTCATCTCACCAAGTTCGGTATAATTCCACAGGCCTCCATCTATTTGTAAAGTGCCCAGAAATTTGCAAATGAAATATTTACCCTGTGCTCCTCAGAGGGAAGCCATTCTATGGAGGTCAGAATGTTTGGGGTGTTAAACCTGACTGAAAACAGAAAGAGAGCTCAGTATGGATACAACTGCTCAAAAAGAATTGACTTAGTCAATGTGTCATTTTGCCAACCCTTACAAAAGGCTTTTCCTGATTCCCCCCAGTTATGAATACTTCCCTCGACCCAGAAATCACACTATATTTATTTTAGATTAACTTATCTTTATGCATGTGTCTCCCCACCTCCCCTGCCTTTTCCCAGTTGAATGGAGGCACTTTGAGAGAGTTCAGTGCCTACATAGTAGGTGCTAAATAAATGCTTATTGAAGTTAATTGAATTGCATCCCCATAGTTTCATAACCCTCCCTCTCAGCACTAACTTTGCAACTATTTGGATGGTAGAAGAACCTTCTCTGTTTCCTAGGAGCACATCCTGAATTTCAGCTATAACTGATGAAATGCCAGAGACAGAAAACAAACCAAAAGGCCCAGGGTCATTGGTTTAGAAAAGAAAAACAAAAAAAAAGCCCCAAAACAATTGGGTATGATTGTTCTCTGGCCGATGTCTAGTCATGTACACAATCTCCAGACAACACACAAACACAGTCTTTAAACAAAATGAATAGTCACTAATGTGTCCAGAATGACTCAACACCACCCAATACCAACACCTCCCTTGGAGGTTTGTCCACAGCTCAAATTTTCCATGTGATTCCTGAAATCAGCATCAGGTCCCTCTGGAAACTGATCTAATGGCTTCAGGAATGTGGCGATGGTAATTAGGGCCTGGCGACGGTTTTTTTTTTCCGTGAAATCTCCAGACTCTCCTGTTGGATGACTTAGCATAGCAATTTGAAATAGGAAAGGATAGGGAGGGCTTTTGTGTTCCTCCTTAACATGGAAGAGTGCCATCATATGCCCTATGGAATCCTACATTCATCTCGCAGTCACAATGCTGCTCAACCCCTTTTAGATGTGAGAGGCTCTGGTAAAGCTATGAGAACAGCCAGTTATAGGTCAACTGCATCTCTTGGAAAGCTGTTTGCATGACCTAAGACTCCACTAGCCCCCTCCCTTCTTTCTTTTTCTTTGGTAGGGATTTGAAAGGATAATTTATAAAACACATCTTAACTGGGACAGCAGCCAGGGAGAAGGGTGACTTGGTACTTTTTGGTTTTCCAATAAAGGACTGATTTATTTCCTAATGATTAGAGCTATTCAAAAGAATCGTGGGCTTTTCTGGGAGGCAGCGAGTTCACCTTCACTAAAGAGCTCCAAGGAGAAGCTTAATGACCACTTCCCTGAGATCTTGGAGAAAAGATTCCCATTAATGAAGAGATTTGAATAAATGGCCTCCAAAGTCCCTTCCATCTCAATAAGTCAATAAGCATTTATTAAACTCTTACTGTATGCCAGGTGCTATGCTAACTACTAGGAATACAAGACAAAAGACAGTCCCTGCCCTCAAAAAGCTCATTATCTAATGGAGGAGACAGAATCCAAACAACTATGTACAAACAAGCTATATCCAGAATAAATAGGAAATAATTAACAAAGGGACAACACCAGAATTAAGAGATGTTGGGAAAGGATTCCTATAGAATATGGGATTTTAGCTGAGACTTAAAGGAAGCCAGGGAAGTCAGTAGACAGAGATGAAGAGGAAGATCATTCCAGGCATGAAGGACAGCCAGATAAAATGCCCAGAGCCAAAAGATGGAGGGTCTTGTTTGTTGAACAACCAAGGCCAGTGTCATCAGATCAAGGAATACATATTGGGGAATAGAATATAAGAAGACTGGAAAAGTGAGAGAGGGCTAGGTTATAAAGGGCCTTGAATGCCAAAGAGAGGACTTTGTATTTGATGTTGGGAGGTGATAAGGAGCCCCTGGATTTTATTGAGGCAGGGAGGGGCTGACATGATCAGACTTGAACTTTAGGAATATTGCTTTAGTGAATGGAGATGGGTTGGAGTGGGTAGAGACTTGAGGCAGCAGACACACCAGCAGCGGTTGCAATAGTCCAGGTGATGTGATGGTGAGTTGATGAGGCCTTGAACTAGAGGGTAGTAGCATCAAATGAGAGAAGGGAGCATATTTGAGAGATATTGAAGATGTAAAAATGGCAGGCTTGGTGTATCAGTAAGGCAAGATTCAAGACCTCAAAAATGGCCATGAACATGCCTTTATATGTGTTCAGAATCACAAAGTATAAGATATTCTCTAGGTAGAAGGCAGGGGAAATATAACATTTATTTAGACACCTGAGGATTAAATCCCAAAACCAATAACTCCAGCCCAATATAGTAACAGTTGTATCCCAAAGCCAGTAAGTCCACTTCAACGTAACAAGGAAATTATAACACAGTATCACAGCAAAGAACCAAGTCATCCTGTAACCTTCCCCCCTGCTGGGGCCTCCCCATAAACACTCATGAATCCCAACTATCTGCTTGCCTGCATTCTCTCCCCCCTCAGTTCTCTGGTCTCTACTCTCTGCTCTGCACTCTCTCTGCAGCTCCCTGAGTTCTGTAGCTCACTAGTCTGCAGATTCTCAGTTCTGTTGTCTTGGAGTTCTTACTTCTCCTTGGGCTGAATTCTGACCTTATGGCTACCTGCTGGGTACATACACTCCTCTTAGGCATGAGGGCCTCACACCAGTCAGCCAAAGGGTATAAGCCTGGGGCTTAGCACTTATTAAGTAAACAGCGTAGACCTGCCTCTAATCAAGCCTCTCTTAACTAGCCCCACCTGAGGCCTATTGAATGGGCAAGAAAGATCGTTAATCACTGATTGGCATCACACTTGGTAACAGCTTGGACAAGGGGGTTGAGGGATAGTGAAGAATCCAGGATGGCTCCTAGGTTTCAAGCCAGAGGGACGGGAATATAGTGTTGCCCTTCAGAGTAACTGGGAAGGTGAGAGTTGGAAGAGAGTGAGAGAATTGAGGAGGAAAGATAGTGAGTTCTGTTTTGGACATATTGAGTTTAAGATGTCTACAGAACATCAGTCTGAAAGGCAGTTAGAGGTGAGAGATTGGAGAACAGCAAAGTGATTGGGGCATGAAAGATAGATTTGAGAATCAAACATAGAGATGAGAATCTCTCTGATTCTGTTCCTCTGGGAAGAGGGAGGTTTTCCCTCCCAAAGAAATAAAAAACAAGCATCTATTAGGTACCAAGCACAGTGCTAAGCACTAGGGATGCAAAAATAAAGAGGCATAACATCCATAGATAAGTAGAGACAAAATATATGAAATGACTCTAAGATACAAGAGTCCTATGGTTCTACCACAGGGTTGATCTGGGGCATCTAGGTATCCCAGTGGATGGAGAACCAGACCTGGAGTCAAGAAGACCTGAGTTCATATCCAGCTAGGTGACTCTAGTCAAGTCATTTCATCTCTGCCTCTGTTTCCTCATCTGAAAACTAAGGATAATAATAAAGCCTACTTCTCAGAGTTGTTGTGAGGATCATATGACAAATCCATAGTAAACCTTTAAGCACTATATAAATGCTAGCTCTTGTTATTCCTGGATCTGGGGTAAGATCTTGACTCCATCTCCGACCTAGATTTTCCATCCGCCAAATGGTCAGATCCCATAAAGTCATTGTAATAGCTCACATTCAGACAGCACTTTAGGGTTTACTCGATGCTGTCTATATATGGTTTTCTTTGTTTCTCACATGAGGTTTGGGGGTAAAGATATTATTAACCCAGTTTTACAGATGATAGGGGGAGGCCAAGGTCCTCTTGGTGCTTATAGTCTACTGGGGAATATAACATATATACAGACAAGCACAATGCCTGATAATTAGAGATGTAAGTCAAGGTGTCTTGGAAGTCTGAGGAATGAAAAGTCAAAAATGAGCTGGGGGGTAGAAGAGGAGTCTTCCGAGATGGAGTCACATTTGATTTAAACTTTAAAGGATGGGTAGCAATTGCAGGGGGAGATCATGAATTGAGGAGAAGGAAGAAGCTACCCCCTCTCCCACCCTGCTCTTAGAGATGGATGTGATTTGTTGTTCGGTAGTTGCAGTTGTGTTTGACTCTGTGTGACCACATTTGGGGTTTTCTTGGCAAAGATACTGGAGTGATTTGCCATTTCTTCTCCAGCTCATTTTATAGACGAGGAACTGAAGCAAACAGGGTTAAGTGACTTGCCCGGGGTCACACAGCTAGTAAGTGTTTGAGGCTGGATTTGAACTCAGGCCTTCCTGACTCCAGGCCCAGTGCTCTGTTCACCAGCTGCCCTGGGGGACATGATTATAAGATAACTAATGTGGAGCTAGAAGAGACCTTAGAGGTTATCTAGTCCAACCTCTTCATTTTACACATAGCACCCCCTTAGGGTTTCATGATGGAGGCTCTACTGCACATCCACCACTTCAGAGCCCTCATAGATATCCTCAAATTGCTTCCTGTCTGTCACATGAACACTTTTAATTGATTACTGATCCAGACCTCTGTGGATACACCAAAGGTGTGACCTTTGATCCTCAGGCCTGTGACCTGCTGGACTGAAGGTCTAAGAAGCCAGTGGGGGAATATACCTCCAATAACTGTGCAGGCTCATAGGCACAAGGCCTTCTAGGCAAGCTTGGGTCTAGAATAGATGTCCTTTTTGTGTATGTGGTTTTTTTCACTTTGGTATAAGAGACTTGTGAGATCTCTTTCCCCTCTCCCAGGGCATCTGAGCAGTGAATGGGGTATTAGCTCCAAGAACAACTGTGGGGGGAGTGGGGAGAAAGAAAGAGAGAGAAAAGAGAGAAGGAAGAGAGAGAAGAGAGACAGGAGAAAGGAAGAAGAAGAAGAAGAAGAAGAAGAAGAAGAAGAAGAAGAAGAAGAAGAAGAAGAAGAAGAGAAGAAGGAGAAGGAGAAGGAAGAAGGAGGAGAGGAGAGGAGGAGGAAGGAGAAGGAGGAGGAAGAGGAGGAAGGAGGAGGAGAAGGAGAAGGAGAAGGAGAAGGAGAAGGAGAAGGAGAAGAAGAGAAGGAAGAAGAGAAGGAAGAAGAGAAGAAGAAGAAGAAGAAGAAGAAGAAGAAGAAGAAGAAGAAGAAGAAGAAGAAGAAGAAGAAGAGGAGGAGGAGGACGGGGGTAGAAAGGAGAGGAGAGGAGAGAGAGGGAGAGAAAGAGAGAAAGAGAGAGAGAGAGAGAGAGAGAGAGAGAGAGAGAGAGAACAATGGGAAGAACAGAGCCCACTTGGCATTGATTGGGCTGCAGAAGGTGAAATGTGAACTTGCTAATAAGAAGCCCAGTTACAAAGGTGCCAATGAGGCTTCCATATTAGCCTCTCAAGTGTCTGTCTTCATTCTGTGATTCTTTATTGATTAGCATTCCCTTCCTGTGTAGCAATAAGCCTACATGGCTCATATCTGATTTAACTGAGGACAAGCCTAGAGGACAGATGAAGGACAGAAATTGATGAAGGTCCCTGGGGACACAATAGGATCTGACAAGCTCGTAAGCTAGATGTTGAGGCTCATATCATTTTTTGAGGGGGTTGATTCCAGCCATCCTCAAGTGCTAGAAGAAGGAACTGAAGCTCAGTGAAGTGAGTCACATGGGTAGGAAATGATGGAGCCATGATACAAAAAAAGGTCCTCTAACCAGAACAGAAATCCAATGTTCCCTCTGCTTTGCCATCATGCTAGAAATAAGTTCTAAGGTCTGGAATTTTTGTTATTGTTCATATATCCCTCTGTGTTTCACATTAATCCTTTTCACACACTTGAAATTCCAGCCAAAATGTATAACTACATATTTCCAACCTCCATATTTCACCTCTGGTCTCCATGCATTTGCACAAGCCAACCCTCATGCCAGGAACACACTTCCTAATCATTTCTGCCTTTCGGAATAACTTATCTTCCTTCAAGACTCAGATCAGGAACCACCTCCTCCACGAGGCTTTGTAAGATTCTCTTCTTCCCTCTCCCCACTGTAAATGTGTTCTCTTTCTCTTCAAATCTTCCCAGAACCTTTTGTCTACATCTCTCCTAGTCCCCATCACTCCCAATTCTGTATTACATTTATCCCTTCTTGCCTCATCTAGGTGGCAAGCACAGAGGACAGGCCTAGAGTCAGGAGGACCTGAGTTCAAATCGGACCTCAAACACTAGCTGTGTGACCCTGGGCAAGACATTTAACCTCTCTTTGCCTCTGTTTCCTCAACTGTAAAAAGGAGATAATAATAGTACCTATCCCCTGAGTTTTCGTGAAGATTAAATGAGATATTGGTGAAGTGGTTAGGATATTGCCTGTCCCATAATAGGTGCTTAATAAGTATTTATTTTCCAACAAATAATTAAGCTTCTTTGGGACAAGAAAATTTTCATTTGCATATTTCTATCCCCAGCAGCTATCAAAAGGTCTTTGCATACAACATGTGCTTAATAACTGAATTGAATAAAAATGACTTTTAAAAAACAATACAAGAAAAGCAGAGATCAGGTTGGAACTGGGTAAAGAGAGTCACATTTTGAGGAATGGATAGAAGGAAGAGGTTTTAGTAGAACAAACAGACCAAGGCAGAGCCAAAATCGCAGAGTAAAGGCAGGGACCCACCTGGGCTCTCCACCAAACCCCTCCAAATACCTTTAAGTGATGACTCTAAACAAATTCTAAAGCAGCAGAACCCACAAAAGACGGAATGAAACAATCTTCCAGCACAAGCCAACTTAGAAAGTTGGCAGGAAATATCTGTTGCACCAGGGTGAGAGAGAAGTGCAGTCCAGCACAGGCAAACAAAGAGCAGGCCTCCAGGTGACTGACTCAGTGTGAGCAGTAGTGCTGTCCAGGCCATTCAGCCCACAGTAAGGGGATCAGACAACAGGTCAGAGGAGATTTATGGAGGTCCCTTTGCTGGCACAAAGGGTAGGACTCTGTTGCATTGCCTATAGTTGGATCTGGGTTACAGCCAGATACAGTCTTAGTCCCAGTACAAGGAGGAGCACTAGCACAGCATCGCTTGTGGCCTCAGGGGAACAGGGACCCTGGTCACAGTTCCAGGGTTGAAAAGAGTGCTTGGGGTGTACAATATCAGAGAGTAGTAAACACACCTCTTCCTAGATGATACCACCTTGGAAGAACCAAAAACTTACAGGTCCCCAGAATTACTTCTGAAAAGAGCTGCACAAAAAACCTGAAGCTTGGGACAGTGCCCTCTCTGTGGGGGAAGCAGAGCCCCAACTTTAGCATGGAGTTAAAAGTCAAGAAATAGGCTGGAAAATGAGCAAACAACAGGAAAAAAATCAGACACAGAAAGTTACTATGGTGACAAGGAAGATCAAAACACACACTCAGAAGAAGACAACAAAGTCAAAATTCCTGCATCCAGAGTCTCTAAGAAAAATATGAATTGGTCTCAGGTCATGGAAAAGCTCAAAAAGGATCTTGAAAATCAAGGGAGAGAGATAGAGGAAAAACACAGAAGAGATATGAGAATGATACCCAAAAAATCATGAAAAAAAGAGCCAACAACTTGGTAAAGGAGGCACAAAAAGTGCTGAAAAAAATAACACCTTAAAAAACAGAATAGGCCAAATAGGTAAGAGGTACAAAAATCCAATGAAGAGAAGAATGCTTTGAAAAGCAGAAACAGCCAAATGGAAAAAGATACACAAAATGCACTGAAGACAAGAACTCCTTAAAAACTAGAGTTGGCCAAATTGAAAAGCCCACTGAAGAAAATAATTCCTTAAAAGTTAGAATTGGGCAAGTGGAAGCTAATGACTTTATGAGACATCAAGAAACAATGAAACAAAATCAAAAGAATGAAAAAAATAGAAGACAATGTGAAATATCTCATTGGAAAAACAAATGACCTGGAAAATGGATTCAGGAGAGATAATTTAAGAATTATTGGACTACCTGAAAGTCATATTCAAAAAAGGGGCCTAGACATCATCTTTCAAGAAATTATCTTTTAAGAAATCATGGAAAATTGTCCTGATAGTATAGAACCAAAGGGTAAAATAGAAATTGAAAGAATCTACCAATCACCTCCTGAAAGAGATCCCAAAATGAAAACCTCTAGTAAGATTATAGCTGAATTCCAGACCTCCCAGATCAAAGAGAAAATACTGCATGTAGACTTAAAGAAACAATTCAAATATTATGGAGCCACAGTCTGGATAATACAAGATTTAGCAGCTTCTACATTAAAGGGTCAGAGGGCTTAGAATATGATATTCTCTGAGCTTAGGGCTCTTTTTACACTGCCTTGTATAACCAAAAAGTCTCTTAGATCTGTTTTTTTTAAATCATTTAATATTTTATTTTTCCCAACTACACATAAAAACAATTTTTTCCCCAAAATTTTGAGTTCAAAAGAGCTAAGATTATAACTAAGAATCATCTACCCAGAAAAAACTGAGCATAATCCTTCAGGATAAAAAAAATGGATATTCAATGAAATAGAATACTTTCAAGCATTCCTGCTGAACACACCAAAGCTGAATAGAAAATTTGACTTTCAAATACAAGATCTAAAAGAAGAATAAAAAGATAAACAGTAAAGAGAAATCAGAAGGGATTCAATAAATCTAAACTGTTTATATTCCTACATGGGAAAGTGATATTTATAACTCTTAAAATTTTTCTCATAGCAAATGGAGACAAATTTATAGAAATAAGAGCCATTTCTCAATTGAAAATGGTCAAAGAATATAACAGGCAGTTTTCAAACAAAGTAATCAAAGCTATCTATAGTCATATGAAAATGCTTTAAATCACCATTGATGAGAAAAATGCAAATTAAAACAACTCTGAGCTACCTGTTGGTAAGCAAAATGGGCTCCTAAGCACTTAGTTCAACAAGTGCCCTTGAATAGTTTGGCTTTTGTTCCATTTGAGTAATTTAGTGTATTTCATTGAGCCTTACTAGGTGCTAAGCCCCAGGCCCAAACCCCTATTAGGTGTAAAACCTTAGTGGGTGTGGATTGGCAACTAAGGTGGGGCCCAAGGTGGGGCTAAATCCAGGGAGGGCCTAGTTTACATGTCTGGGAAGAGCAGAGGCTCTTAGACCACGTGGGTTTAAGTTGCCTCTTTGTGATGATTCTAGGTCATGTGGGTGAGTCGCATGTGTGACTCACCCCTGACACTGAAAAAGATATAAAAAAAGGGGTTGGCCTCCTCTTCCTTGGAGCTCATTCCCACAGCAGTGGTGGCATGCATGACTCTGAGCCAGCCCTTGTTCTGAGCTCCCGGGCTGAACCTAGATGCTGGTAACTATGAATCTGTATTGGGTCTGTCTGTTGATGTTTGTAATTTGTTTGTAATTTGCTCTGAAGTTCAGTGTGCTGTTCTCTTCCCCTGAACTAAGTGAATGATATTTGTGTGCTGAATTAAAGTAAGCTTGCCAACCCCTTAACCTTGCTTTCCTTAGTTAAGCAGATCAAAAGAACCTGTGCTGTTGGCAGCTTTCTGGGTGCTAGCTGTGGGTGGATCTTACACACCCACAGAAGCTGCTAGCTGGATTGTGGAAACAGCTACTACCTCATACCTGTCAGACTGGCTAATATGACAGAAAAGGAAAATGACAAACATTGAATGGAATGTGGGAAAATTAAAACATTAATGTACTATTGGTGAAGTTGTATGCTGATTCAGCCATTCAGGAAAGCAATTTGGAACTATTCCCAAAGGACTATAAAATCCTTTGAAAAAGCAATACCATCACTAGGTCTGTATCACAAAGAGATAAAAAAAGGAAAAGGTAAAGGACCTACATATACAAAAATATTTATAGCAGCTCTTTTTGTGGTGGCAAAGACTTGGAAATTGAGGGAATATCCATCAATTGGGGAATGGCTGAACAAATTGTTGTATATGATTGAGATGGAATACTATTGTGCTTTAAGAAATGATGAGGGGGCTGCTTTCAGAAAAACCTGGAAAGACTTGCATGAACTGATGCAAAGTGAAATGAGAAGAACCAGGAGAGCATTGTGCACAGTAACAGCAATATCGTATGATGATCTACTATGAATAACTTAGCTATTCTCAGCAATACAATGATCCACGGCAGTTCTGAAGGACTCATGATTGAAGGTGCTGTCCATCTCAAGAGAAAGAACTAGTAAAGTCCAAATGCAGATCAAAGATACTTTTTCTTTACTTTATTTTGGGGTGGATTTTTTTGGTCTGTGTTTTCTTTCACAGAATGACTTACATGGAAATGTGTTTTGCATGAGTACACACATATAACTACTATGTCAAACTGCTTGTCTTCTCAATGGGGAATGGAGGGGAGGAGAGGGGAGAGAGAGAATTTGGAACTCAAAATTTTTGGGGCGGGAAGAATGCTAAAATTTTTTTTACATGATTTTTTTTTTCAAAAAAAGAACAGATCTAAGAGATTTTCTGGTTATACAAGGCAGAGTAAAAAAAGCCCTAAGTTCAGAGTTCCAGGACCTGAATTCTGAGGATGGCCCTAACCTTTAGTGAGGTTCTAGAGTCAGGACCTGGGTTTGAATCCCTATTCTGACTTAGCACAAGTCCCTTTATTGAATCAAGCCCCAGAGGTTTCCCAAACTATTAAACCAGGGAGTTGAATCAAATGCCTTCTGACTCTATGAATCAGATGGAGAAACCCTATCTATCTACTCTACCAGAACTGTCTCTGTGGCTCTAAGAGGGAAGCGGGAATTTGGACAATGACTCCAATCAAAAAAGTAGAAGCAAAAAATAAGGATTTGTGGGGACTGCAGGAACTAGCAAGGCTGGCTGTCTTTGCTGATCTCATCACACTTGAAAACTTATACGTTTGAGTGACACCATTTTCATCCAAATAACAGCCTGGGCCTATTCAAAGCAACTGCTGCCAAGTGAGTGCCATCTTGTTCTTTAATTAAAGTATTAGGTTACTTGAAACTGATCACAAGGTGACTGACTTTGCAGCACAGATGCATTCCTGAAAAGCTCCCTGAAACTCATTTCATATTCTGAATGCATGGAGGGAACTCATCAAGTTAAGCAATCCTAGGGCCCTTATTTGCAAAAGGAAGAGCTCTTTTGTAAAGTAAGTAATCATGGGTGGGGGAGGAGGGAGGGAAGAAATCTACAACTGAAAATAAACTTGAGTAAAATAGGTAATCACACCCAAAACAGGGGATAACAGAATTCCAGCTGGAGAGGCCCCAAGAGGTGAGCCCCGGCTTGGAATGCATTCTCTCCTCATGACTATTTCCCAAATTCCCTACCTTCCTTCAAACCACCATGGACTGTGCAGGAGGCACAAGGCCTTCTGATCCCCTCCAGTTATAAGATCTCCCTCCTTTGAATTACTTTATTTTACTTCCCACATATTTTACTTCCCACAGATATATGTGTGTGTGTGTGTGTGTGTGTGTGTGTGTGTGTGTGTGTGTGTGTAATATATAACATAGTTATCCCTTCCACATTGTGACTTTTCACCAATAAAATTTCACTATATCGCGGGTTGACATAAGAAGCTAAACAAGAATTTTGGAGGGGTTTTTTGGAAGTTGTAGATGACACACAAAGGCCAGCAGATGACACAGAAAAAAGTTTAGAAACTCAGAAATGCATAAAATATATGTATAGTACAGGGTGTTCCTAAAGTCTGGACACATAGGCAAAAATGCATATTTTTAAGAAATGAAATGAATGAAATTTTCAACAACATTTTATTTAATTGGAATATTAACAGATAACATCTTCAATATGATTTCCATCATTTGTGATACGAAGGTTGATGTACTTTGCAAGATTCACGTGAAGTCCATGCAATAACTCCACATTGCTGGCAATTTTAGCACATTCATTCTTTATGTGTTCAATCAAGTGTGTTGCATCTGTGATTTTCGTTGAGTACACCTTCTCCTTTACCACACCCCAGAAAAAGAAGTCAAGGGGTCTAAAGTCTGTTAATATTCCAAATATTTCAAAATATGCATTTTTCCTATGTGTCCAGACTTTAGGGATACCCTGTATTGTGTAATATCAACATATTTTATCACTCGATACCATAGTAATTCAGACTTCTTTTCTGGTACAGAGGGAGAGCCAAAAAATTTTCTGGATCACAGGGGCACTGAGCTCCTAACTCCCACTATGTGTAAGGGATAATTGTATAGTTAATATATACTTTATAGGTAATATATAATATATAGATATACAATACGATGTTATAATATATGGGTGGAACATATTATATGGGTAACATATAATATAATAATGTTACATCATATCACAAAATATCATATTATTTGAGAGAGAGAATACATGATCCTTTAAGACAATGTCAGTTTCCATTTTTTTTTACCTGTATTTACCAGTGGTTAACACAAAGCATTAGATTTTGTGGCACCATAAATTTTTGAGCTGGAAGGGACCTTAGAAGGTCATCTTGTCCAACTCTATTTTACAAACAAGAAGACAAAAGATCCAATAAGCAACACCCTGGCTCTGTCACTTGCTACCTGTTTGTCCCCAGGGAAGTCCCTTAATTTCTCTAGGACTGTTTCTTCATCCTTAATAAAAAAAAAAGAAAAAGGGGGTTGGGGTAGATGGCTTCTAAGTTCTCTTCCTATTCTTAAGTCTTTTATGCTAAATCACAATGTGATGTGAAGACAAATCCAATGTTCCTTTTCCCTATACCTCATTTCCCCCCATAGCTTTTCCATAAAATTGAATTATTTTATGTCAGGCTTGCTTAAAAGAAGGCAAACTTGTCATTCAGAGTGGGTTTTCATTCCAAGTATCTCATTTCAGCGTGGTTTCGTATACTTGAATAATTCTTCCCCTCTGCATTTCTTGGCAGAATGGATAGAGTGCTGCCAAGGCCTAGAGGCAGGAGGACTCATCTTCCTGAGTTCAAATCTGACCTCAGACACTTAATACTGTGTAACCCTGAGCATGTCACTTAACTCTGGTTGCCTCAGTTTCCTCATCTATAAAATGAGCTGGAGAAGGAAATGGCGAACTGCTCTAGCATCTTTGCCAAGAAAATCTAAATAGGGTCAGGAAGAGTTGGACACAGCTGAAATGACTCAACAGCAACAAAAAAGCATTTCTCTAACAATAGACACCAGCCAGATCCCAGTGATCCATAGAACTTCTCCTCTGCTGATTGCTCGAGGGAACCTAAGCCCTCAGAAAAGCCCCCATTGGGTAGAACTCCACTCATTTGTACCCCATCCAATTTTGTCAACAAATCAAGCATTATTAACTTAAAGAAACCACACCCTTCCCAAGGCCCACTAATCTGCCTTAAATACAGGCATACTTACATGTCCTACACGTACATATGCATGCACATCCCATTTTAAGGCCAAGAGAATATATGTGAAATGTATTCTCCCACTAACAGGATTATTATTGTTATTTTTAGTTTTAAAGAATCAGACCTGTCCTGCAGCCAGGAAACCCCTGGAATTAAAGACACAGACAAGGACTAGAAGGATCCAAGCCAACTTCCTAGGGGCCTATGAATGGAATTGCTTCAATAACTTTTAAGGCTCCCCTGACCAGGCTTGGACCTTTCTAACTTTCATAAAATCTAATCTTTTTTTTGTTTATGGTCCTTCAAGTAAACACTGATAGATCTACAGTCATTTCTCTAAACATCATAGCCATTGTGTGTAACCTACCCTAATACTGCCCCCGCCCCTCTCTCCCCCAGACACTCCTTTCTTACCCTTTTTTTTTTTTACTGGTTTGTTAGCTAAAAGTTTAGAACACATCGTTAAATCCCCTCACAACCCAGGAGTGTGAAGGATGGAGCAGACAGAGGGCAGTGTGGTTGGCAAACCTAAAAAAATACCTCTTTCTGGACTGCAGAAATGGGAGAGAAGGGGTTCCTCCTTCCCATTATTAATGAGAATTATTAATTATTATTATTATTATTATTACTAATGACCTGACTTCTATCTTGTTTTATCTTAAAATTGTCTTTAATTTTTCGATCACTCTTCAAAAAATAAGCATGTAATTGTCTGCCATCTGCTAGGTACTATGCTGGGTGCTAGGGAAACAAAAAAAGAATTAAGTCCCTGTCCTCGAGGAACTTATATTCTATTGCTCAAAACAACGTTTACTCATGTAAGCGGATTTTTTTTTAAGTGTATTTTCAGGTGAGGGGAAACCATAGAAGCCAGGGAGTTCAGAAAAGGCTTCCTGGAGGAGGTGGTTTTTGAGCTGAGCTTTGAAGGAAGCTAGGATTCTAAGAGGCAGGGCATTCTAAGAGACATCGGGGAGCGGGGGAAGGAGGAGAAACAATAAATAACCTGTGCCAATGCATGAAGAGGAGTGATGGAAGAGCGTATCAGAAAAACAGTAAAGAGGTCAGTCTATTTTGTTGTCATTCACTCTTTTCAGTCCTGTCCAACTCTTCATGACCCTATATGAGTTTTTTTGGGGGGAGGGGTGGGGAAGAAACTGGATTGTTTTACCGTTTCCTTCTCCGACTCATTTTACAGATGAGGAAATTGAGGCAGACAGGGTTAAGTGACTTACCCAGGGTCACACACCTAGGAACTATCCAAGGCTAGATTTGAACTCAAGAAGATGACTCTTCCCTGGCACTCCTTGCACTATGGCACTGCCTAGTTGTTTTTCTTTGCTCCAAGCCTAACTCAAACCTTGCAGACACTCCCAGTAGTAATATGCTGATATTGTTTTCCATGGCCCCTAATCACTGGAAGATCAATGGGCTTTGAAGTCAAAGGATTTGGGTTTGGATCCTGCTTCTGCTTATGTTACATGATTGAGCTTAGACAAACCACTGGGTACCAGTTACCATCTCTATAAAAATTGAAGAATTAGACCACATGTTCTCTGAAGGCCCATTCCAGCTTCGAATCAATGATCCCAAGAGATTGCAAGCTTAGAGCAGAAAGCAGAGAAATTCCTCCAGAGAAGCAGCTTGGAAAGAGGGCTGGCCTGAGGGTCTACACATTCGATCCTAAGCAGGTCCTGTGACTTGTCATCCCACTCCACTTTAACTCTTTAGGACTATAAGTGGAAGGAAAGTGTTTCTACACTGAGGGTTCCCCGATATGGTTCAAACCACTAGTCCATACCCCGAAAACTTGTTCCTATTTTCCATCTCCCTCCAACTCAGCCTTCATCTCAAATATCCTTCCAGTGAAAGGTTCCTAGAGGCTACAGACTTCCTGTGACCTTTAGTCAATGCCATTGGCCATGGAAGTCGAGATGTAGCTGTCGATCCTATTCCATTCCCTGCCCATCTGCCCTAAGAGACAGGAAAAAGCCACTTCATAGGATCATAGCTCTAGAGCTGGAAGGGACGTTGGTCAGCCTCCTCATTTTATAGATGAAGAAACTGAGGACAGAAGAGGAAAAGTGATTTGTCTAAGGTCACATAGGTAGTAAATGACAGAACTGGGACACAAATTCAGGTCCTAGGACTACAAATTAAATGTTCTTTTCTCTCCACCATGCTGAGCCGACTTGCCTGAGGTCACTTAGATAGCAAGTGTCCGTGGTGGGATTGGATACAGACACCAGGATGTACTAGGATTCCTTGAGTCACATAGATAGGCTTACCCCCTCAGAGACTGCAAGCCAAATATATTTTTTAAAATTGCTCATTCAGAGGCTGCTCTAGCCATGGAGAATTTCTCATTGAACAAATAGGAAAGGCCCTGTCTGCTGGTACTTGCTTTCAAATCAGCTTTTGTTCCGCACTTGATCAGAGTGTTTAGATGGAAAGATACTCCTAGAATTGGGATTACTAGCACACACAGAGAGGAAGACAGACTGCTGTATAGACAAAAAGACTGGCAGAATGAAAGACGGGCAGAGAAAGATAGAAAGGATGGAAGGAGGCAGTGAAAGAGACAGATAGAGAGGTGGAGGATAGGGATAGAGAGAGAAGAGGAAGAGAGAGAAAAGAGACAGACAAAAAATGAAACAGAAATCATGGAGAGGGAGGGGGAAGAGACAGAGAGAAAGAAGAGAGAGGAGGGAGAAAGAGACAGAGATGAAGAGAGGAGGTGGGGAAGAGAAATGGGAGGGGGGGAGGACAGAAGAGGTAGAATGGAGGATGGGGGCTAGGGGGAGGTGACACTGCCCAGAGCTGCAGCTCTTCTCACCGGCTGGTAGGTTTCCAAGCTTATTTTGTCTGCATCTTTTCATGTGGAGGTACTGATTTTTTATTTCAGATATGTTCTTGTTCAAATGAAACCCTGAATACCAGACCCTGAGCTCAGGAATGACTCACATCTTTATAAGTTCATTTTCTATCATTACTTGTGGCTCTTTTTCTCCATCCCTCTGCCAATCTCTTACCTGTTTGCAGACAGATTGGGGAAAATGGTAAAAAATCATTCTGGTCTTTATAAACAGAGCAAAGCCAGTTGGTTTTGTCTCATCTGGGACCACTATGCTCAGATGGAGGCAGGCCTCAGTTGAAACTTTTAGAATCATGACAGGAATCTATACCAAAGCAGAACATTGGATTTGAACTCAAAAGATCAAGGTAAAAATCCTGATTCTGTTCCTTGTTGCTAATGAGACCATGTACATATATTTTAACTTGTCTGGGCCTCTTTTCTGCTCTATAAAATAAGGGGGTTGAGATTTCATCTCTCCTTTATCAAAAGAGCAAACATGACAACATATGAAACTGTTAAATGCTGGTGGGGCTGTGGGAAGGAGGCACTGAATTGGTCTAGAATAGTGCGACCAATTCACAGCTCTACCAACAACGCATTAGTCTATTCACTATGGAAAACTATTCAAAATTATACTAGAAAAGTCATTAAACTGTGTGACCCAGCAATATCACTACTAAAATAAATGATTGACTGACTAGAGGCACAGATCCTTAGGGATTCAAGGGCAGAGGGAAAGGTTGTATGTGTGTGTGTGTGTGTGTGTGTGTGTGTAATATATACGTATATCTATGTTATCTATACATTAGCACTTTTGTAGTAGCTTAGCACAGTGCCAGCCACATAAAGGGGATTAATAAATGTTTATTGATTGATTACAAGAAGTAAAAGTAAAGTAAGAACTAAGTTGTGGTAAATGAATGGAATGGAATGTTACTATGTGTAAGAAATGATGAATATAAAGAATTCAGAGACGCTTGGGGAGGCAAAAAAAACTTATATGAACTGATACAGAGTGAATTAAGTAGAACTAGGCAAACAATTAGTTCTGTAAAATTTGGATTCAGTCAAAAGGCCACACTTAGGGATTTAGAAGGCCACAGTTTCCCCACCCCTGATTTAGACTAATTCCACTATAAGGTAAAGGGCAAAAATATTAAAAAGTCTCCAGAACTCTGATCAATGCAATTATCTGTCATGAATTGAGAGGACTGGTAGTGAAGTATGCCTCCCAAATTCAGAAGTGGTGGGCTATAGGTAGAGAATGAGGTGTACTCTATCAGACATAGCTACGTATTAATTTATTTTCTTGAGCTATCCTTTCCTTTTTTGTGAAAAGAGAGGACTCTGTTGAGAAGTTTGAGAAAGGGGAGTGAGTGATAGGATTTTTTTTAAAAAAGAGGCAATCATTAAAACATTTAAGAAATGAGGAGACTGGTCTCTACCAGACCTGAATGCTATAATCCTATAATCACCACTGAGGTCGTTCCTTTTTCTCTAGTATCTGTATCAGTCTGGTCTCATTCAATGTTAAATAGAAAGATATTAAAAGCCTCAAAGATCAACAAAAGTCTATAGTCACTGCACCCCTTGCTGAAAATAGAAGGACAATTGGGATTCTCTCTATTCTTCAGTGTCAACTAAACTGCTGGGGATGGATTATAAAATTCCGGGAGAGGGGGGATTGGATTATACATTCCAGGTGCAACGTTGGAACTTCACTGTATCCAAGTTTAGGAGTAAAAACAATTAGGAGGCAACCTACCAGTTCGACTAAATGATCCTGCAGAGACGCTATGAAAAGTACCCCGCCCCCATCCCCAGATATCAACCTTATTCCCACCCTGCTTAAGATATACCATAAACTCACTTTTTAAAAAATAAGGCAGAGAAATCACAATTGTCTCTTATATTTACATAGAATTTTCAAAGGAGCTTCACATCACCTGTTAGACAGAGGCAGAGCAGGCTCACGATGCCTATTTTAGAGATGGGGAAACTGAGCAGAGATGTTGAGTTACCTGACAAATCATATGACTTGTAAAGCCAGAACTTAAATCCAGGTTTTCTGATGCTAAAATTGAATGTATTTTTAATGAAAAGTAGAAATTATGATGACTACAATGATGGTGGTGATAATAATGATAGCTAATATTTATATAGTACTTGGAGATTGATCAGCATGGAGCCTCTAGGTGGTACAGTGGGTAGAGCACTGGGCTTGGAATCAGGAAGACTCATGGTCATGACTTCAAATCCAGCCTCAGACACTGACTTACTAGCTGTGTGACCCTGGGCAAGTCACTTAACCCTGTTTGCCTCAGTTTCTTCACCTATAAAATGAGCTAGAGAAGGAAATGGCAAACCGCTCCAGTATCCCTGTCAAGAAAACTCCAAATGGGGTCACAAAGAGTTGGACAAGACTGAACAACAACTATAAAATTAGGTATGTTAACTCCTTCGACCCTCACAACAACCTTTTGAGGTATTATCCCCATTTATAGATGAAGGAACTGAGGCAGAGAAGTTAAGTTTCCCCAGTAAGTGAGTAAAGTCACTGTAAGTGACTGAAGAAGGATTAAACTCAGATATTTCTGACTCCAAGTGCAGCGCTCTAATCACTGTGCTTTGTGGTACCTTAATCTCTTCATATCTATTTATACTAAGAACATAAATGAATGCATCCTCATCCTCATCCATTTGTCTGCTGTGAATGAATGTGATTTAATTCTGGAAGGTACGTGTGAAATAGCTAAGATTAAAAGAGTGGAATCCAAAGGCTTCTTATAGCCAATATCTACATGAACACAACCGATAATGGATTACAAAGAAGCATCAAATATGTGGCCAAGTCACCCAGATTTGTTTTCAGAAACAGAGGGGTTTGGAATGTCAGTTCAGGATTGGGCTGTTGCCACAAGAAATTACAGAAGGGTTATCTCTGAAGAGCCTTAAGTGATCCTCAGAAATCAATGCAGATCAAACAAGGAAATGGCAGAAACCATGTAATACAGACAATTGCAAAAAGTTGGTATCTACCAAATAACCAGCCCAACATAGCCTTGTGGCTAGAATTATCCAGCAAACTAACAGATGACAGACTCTTATGCTACAAATACAGAATTCCAAATGTCCTTAAGAATTTCACCATTAAGCAAAGAATTGGAAATTAAGGGAATGTCCATCAATTGGGGGATGGTTGACCAAGCTGTGGCATATGATTGTGATGGAATACTGTTGTGCTGTGGGAAATGACAAGCGGAATGATTTCAGAAAAACCTCAGAGACTTTTGTGAACTGATGCAGAGTGAAGTAAACACAACATTATACACAGTAACAGCAATATTGTATGATGATCAACTGCGAATGACTTAGCTATTCTCACCAATACAGTGATCCAAAATAATGCCCAAAAAACTCATGATAAAAAATGCTACCTCCAGAGAAAGAACCGATGGAGTCTAAATGCAAATCAAAGTATACTATTTTCACTTTATTTTTCACATGGGTTTTTGGGGGGTGTTTTCTTTTATAATGACTAATATGGAAATATATTTGCATGATTACACATGTATAACCTATATCAAATTGTTTACCAGCTCAGAGAGTGTGGGGGAAAAAGGAAAGAATTGGAACTAAAATATTTTTAAATTAATGTTAAAAATTGATTTTATATGTAATTGGGAAAAAATAAAATATTACTCCAAAAAAAAAAAGAATTTTGTCTTTAAATTGTACTGAAATTGTCCATTATCAAGGATAGAACTGTTGCCTACAATCATTGGAACAATCACTCATCCATAAAAATTTAAGAACAACATTTTTAAAAAGATTTTTCCAGTACAAATATCAAAATCCTAGGACTCTATGGAATGAAAATCTTTTAAAATATAGAAACCTAGCAGAAAAAAGCAAAGCAATGAGTGAACAAGATGAAGTATGTATCATCCCTATCATCTTGTCCACCAGAGAATCAGCATCAGGAGATGCTTTCAGTGAGCCTACAGAAGATGCTCTTGCATCCCAATTCTCTTATTCAATGACAAAAAACAGCCATTTTATCTACCTGCTTGATAATCCATAAAACATTAAATATAAGGAAATTATAGCAAGATAGCAACCTGTCCCAGGATCATTTCCATCAGAACTCTAGTGAATCAGATGAGAACAAAAAGTAACTGACATGTATCACATTTTAACATTCACGGTGTTTTACATGCACTATCTCATTTGCTCCTCACAATAGTCATGTGACACGGGCATTATTTTCTCCATTCTGTAGATGTGGAAATTGATGTTGAAAGATTTAGTGTCTATGGTTGTGTAGTGTTAGAATCCAGATTTGAACCCAGGACTGTCCTGATTCCAGATCCATCACTACTTCACATGAAGGAATAGGATTCAGGGCAGAGGAAAGACAAAGGTTCAAAAGAGAGGCAATGTAATGGGAACCACAGGTAGCTAAAGTCTGAGGATCATGGGAACAGTGGAAGACAGAGAGAGACAGAGACAAAGCCAGAGATAAAGAGGTAGAAACAGAGACAGAAAGAGAGAGAGAGAGAGAGAGAGAGAGAGAGAGAGAGAGAGAGAGAGAGAGAGAGGGAGGGAGGGAGGAGAGACAGAGATAGACAGAGACAGAGAGAAAGAGACATATGATGAAGAATGGAAAGCAATGAAGACTTTGCCAAATTCCCAGCTTTGCCAGGAACATCCCTAGTCTTAGTCAATATTAGCTTAAGTGCATTCCATACCAATAATTATCATCATGGCCTAAAAGAGAACCAGCCAGCAGGATACCACTCAGTCTTAGCAATGACTCTGAAGTGCTATGCAGAGCAGACAGCCCACCACGTTGTAACACAGTTGAATACCATGTTGGAACGAAGCCTAACACCATGTTGGAACACAGCCTAACTCCGAGAGCTAATGTATACCATCTGATTCTACGCTACACAAGCGGTCAAGTGGCATGTCAGCCACCATCACAGTGAGGTTTGAGGGGAAGATAAAAATGACCAAGAAACAATCCTGAGTTTGCTGATGTTCCCAAATTAAAATTGGTGGTTTTTCTCCTCATTTTGACTTAATTTATAACTTCTTTTCCTTTCCATATAGAATTAAGAGGCAAAAAAAAATCCCTCCTGTAGAATTTGTCACCTGTCTGGCACACTCTTCGCAAGTGGAGGCAATAGTGCCACGGTAGATAGAGTTCTGGACTTTGAGTCAGGAAGACCTAGGTTCAAATCTTACTATTGACACTTAGTTGCTGACTAATCTTGGATAAATCACTTAACTTTTCCAAACCACAGTTTCCTCACCTGTAAAATGGGAATGTTCATAGCACGTTCTGCACTTTTGATTCAACTCTGGATTCAACTGACCATTCTGGAAAGCAACTGAAAAATTAGTAAGCCAGGCATATCCTTTGACCCAGAAAAAGTACCATAAGGTATACCCCAAAGAGGCCAAAAACAGAGTGAAAGGACTCATATCCAGAAAGGTATTTCTATCAGTTTTCGTTGTTGTAACAAAGAACTAGAAACACAATGGGTACCTATCAGTCCAGGATGGTTTTTATTACATTGTTATTTTTGTTTTGTTGTTTGGTCATTTCAGTCACATCCAACTCCTCATGACCCCATAAGGAGTTTTCTTGGCAGAGATACCGGAGTGGTTTGCCACGTGCTTCTCCAGGTCATTTTACAGATGAGGAAACTGAGTCAAACTAGGCTAAGGGAATTATCCAGGGTCACATTGCTAGTAAGTACCTAAGGTCAAATTTAAGCTCATGAATATGAGTGTTTCTGACTCCAGACCCAGCACTCTATGCACTATGGCACCACCTAGCTGCCCTTTATTGCACTGTAAGACATGCCAGATATGATGGATTCAGAGAAACCTGGAGGACCTACATGAACAGATGCAGAATGAAATGAGCAGAACAAGGAATATTTACACAATGACCACAATAATATAATAAGAAAAGAGAAAAAAACTGAAAGACTTCCAAATTTCAGTGGATGCAATGGACCGGCATGGCTTTGTAAGAATTATGATGAAGTATACTTCTCATCTCTTGATAGAAAGGGGTGGACTACAGGTATGAAATGAGCCATATTTTCAGACATGGCCAACATACTGATTTATTTTGTTTTCCTACAAGGTAAGGCTTCTATTAGAGGGAGAGAGGCTATTAGCGAGTGGTGATAGAGATGAAAAAAATAAGAAAAGAAAGCAAAGACCTTCAGTGAAGTATTTTTAATACACAAAAGAGAGTAGAAGGAGGCTAAGATGATGATAGAGACAAGCAAGGCTTGTCTCTGGTTACTCTCTGTCTAGTTACTCTCTGGCTAAATTTAATACATCCTTTAAACAAAATAATCTGCATGTAACAGAAATTCCCATCTCTTTTCAGTCATTTATATATTAAAACATTCATATTTGTTAAATTAATAATAAAAAGACTAATACCTACCTTACTCTGTCTCCATGTGACTCAGACAACTCCCTAGGACTTATCTTCAAGGTTTTGTATGGGTTGAAATGTGCACTGGTGGAGGGAATGCCTATAAGTAAGAGTTTTCTATTTGGCAAAATCACTGATCCTTTGAATATTCTTGTAAACTTGGTCCTGGTATCTATATAAGGACCCTTATCATTGAAGATCCTGTGTCACAAATCAAAATTCCAGAACCAAACTGTTCCCATTATATGTATAAATATATAGATATACATATATGTGTGCGTTATGTGTGCACACACACAGATACACACAGTGTCCCAAAAGTCTTATTGCAAATTTCTGCAATATGACTTTTGAGACACCTTATACATAACGCCCTACCTAGTCTGCTGCAGTGACCCAATGGGTAAAACACAGGCTTGTCAAGTGAGTGAAGAAATGAATGTGGAAGCAAGAGCAAAGAACGAATACAAAAGAATAGGATGGAAATATTTAAAATACAGTGATAGAAATGCCACCATTCAAAATGATCGAAGACTGAGAAGTAAGAAAAGGAGTTAGGAGAGTTTCGTTTTGTCTTGCTTTGCTTTGTCTCGCTTTTAGCTACACTGGACTAGGATGACTCTGGAGGAGATAGTGAGGCTGGTGACTTTGCCCAGCTCTGCCTCACTTAAATCCCATTCACTTGCAAGTCAAGACATCACCCTCCTGATGTCATCGGTCCTCTTTGAGAAACGAAGGACAAACGACAAGGACCGCAGCACCAGGTACAAAGAAGGAGAAGAGCCCAAGGGTATGCTGGAGCCGGCTCATTAAGGCTCAAGAGTCTGTTAAATGTTCAGTGTGAGCAAACACTATAAATCACGGTTTGATTTATTATTTTGTTGATTTCGCAGAACTAATAAAACTATGGAGAAAATAACGATGACCTAGGTTAATCTTAAAAGTGGGGAGCCGGTTGTCAAACATTTGTCAGCACACTGTTGGATAGAACTGGGGTGATGAAACCCCGTTCCTTTGCCAAGGAAAATGATCTTTGGATTTAAAAAAGAAAAGGGGAAAGTGGCTAATGGCATGTCTGTACCTACTAGATAGCTAGATGAAACATTTGGTTAACAAAGTATTTCGGACACATTGTCTCACTGGATCCTCACAACAACCCTTTGAGGTAGGAACTACTGTGATTCCAGTTTACTAAGGCTGAGAGAGATTGAGTGACTTGCCCAGAGTGACACAGCTAAGGTAGGATTGGAACTCAGGTCTTCCTGATTCAGAGTCCAGCACTCTATCTACTACACCCCCTCCCCTTTCACCTCCAGAGAGCGAGGGATCACTTAGCTTGCTTTTAATGATTTTAAGTCACTAAGGACCTCAGTGAGCTGCAGGCTAAGTTGCTTGGAAAAAAAAATTTTTAAACCACCTGAGAGTCCCACCTCTGACCTCTCCTCACTGTGTGACCCTGGGCAAGTCATCTAACTTGGCACCGTGGGCAACTCTCCAGGACTATAAGGTACAGACAAAGTTCTTTACCAAGATGCCTTTGTGCTGATAAGATAAAAGATCTAGTTCAAAAATTTAAAAATAGCGTACTCTAGAATCTAAACTCAAATGTTTCCCCTGAGTTGAAGGATCACAAGTAATGTCAGCACCCTCTAATTTTCAGTGTTCTAGGGCAAAGCTTTATTTGCTCCACCCTAGTTACAGTTTCTGGGCAGTTTTCCTGAGGGTGCTTTGGCCCATCAGCAAATTGAGGATAGCTGATAGTTAATAACAATAGTAACAGCACGTATGTAGCATTTAAAGGTTTAGTGAGTACTTTATGAATACGATGTCATTTTATCCTTACTACAACCCTAAGAATTAGTTGCTATTGTCATCCCTGTTTTACAGATGGGCAAACTAAGGCAGATAGTGGTTAAGTGACTTGCCTAGAATCATGTAGTTAAAGTGTCTGAGGCTGGATTTGAACTCAGGACTTTCTGAGTCCAGCACTCAATAACTCAATATCCCTTGCACAACCTAGGTCTCAAAATAAGCTCACTATTAACCTCAGGGGGATGTTTCTTACTTCACGGGATCCCTGATTTAGAATGGAAATGAACCCCAGAGATGATCTAATCCAATTATCTCATTTTGCAGATAAGGAAATTAAAACCAAAGGCTATGAGATGTGCCCAAAATTACATAGGCAATAAGATTCAGAGATGGGATTCGAACCCAGATCTTTTGAATCCAGATACAACACTGTTTCAAATCGCAAAGGGTAAAGTGTTGTAGAAATGTGGTCTCTCATTATTGGCGTGGCTTGTGCCGACAGAGAGACAATATGTCAATTTTAGCAGATGGAGGAAAGGGAACCAGAATATCTCAGAGCCAAACCAGCCACTACTAAGTCGAGAAACTGTGACGGGCAACTCTGTCAGTGGAAATATCCATCTGGGCTGAGCTTCGATCAATAGGACTGTCAAGGTTTGCTGTGTCTTCTGGAGGAATCACTCTGGCCAGATAAGCCGATCGCTCACTCACAACTATGGTCTAAGATGAACATTATGAAATGCCTGTCTCCAGAGCCAGGTATCTTGGTGGTTTCTGCAGCCATTGATTTTCTCTTTGTGATTTTCCCCCCAGTGATTGCTCTGGTGTCCCCAGGACGTCAGTTGAAAAGAAAATAAGAAGTCATAAGTTTGACACTTGGAAGAAAAAGCTCACTTGAAGTAACTGGCCTACATCTATCTCCCACCTCCAGGCTTTTGCATGTCCTAGACCCCATGCCTGAAATGTACTCCCCCTCCCCCACCTCTTTTCCTTTGAATTTCCAGCTTCCATTAAGACTGAAGGGCCACCTTCTACATAACACCTTTACTGATCTCCCTCCATTTTTTTGTTGTGTTGTTCCGTTGTTCTTCAGTCATGTCAGTCAGACTGTTCATGACTCCCATTTAAGGTTTTCTTGGCAGAGAGATGGGAGTGGTTTGCCATTTCAGGTTAAGTGACATATCCAGGGTCATATTGCTAGTAAGTGCCTGAGATCTTCCTGACTCCAAACCTGACACTCTATCTACCACATTACCCAGCTGACTGATCTCTTATTCCTTAGAACCTGTCAAAAATGTGATATGAATTCATATTGCACATATTGTATTAATTTATCTGTATAAGTTATCCCCAGGGGTGCAGCACACCTTGGTTGGAGAATTGCCAATGGCAATGTTCCTTCCACTGAGAAGAACTGCTCCCAGGAGAAGAACCATGGGTGATGCTCACCCTAGGAAGTTCAGACCCACCTGGACCAAGGTTCATGCATCTTCCCCCTACACACCCAATAGTAATAGCTGGCATTTATGCAGTGATTTAAAATTTAGAAAGCACTTTCCCTGTGCTATCTCACTGGGTCCTTATAACAACCCCATGAAGCAGGGGCTAATTATGATCCCCATTTTACAGATGAGGAAACTAAGGCAAACAGTGGTCAAGTGATTAGCCCAGGACTACACAGAAACTTGGGCCTTCTTTATTCCAAGTCTACCCTCCATCCCCTGCCTCACCTAACTGCTTCTAGCTGGGAGGGAGGTCATCTAATCCAATTCCTTCCTTTTACAGATGAGGAAAATTAAATTCCAGGAAGTTAAATGCATTGCCCAAAGTCACACAAATAGTTAAAGACAGAGGCAGGTAGGTGGTGCAGTGGATAGAGCGCCAGGTCTGGAGTCAGAAAGATCTGAGCTCAAATCTGGCCTCAGACACTTACTAGCTGTGTGACCCTGGGTAAGTCACTTAATCTTGTCTGCCTCAGTTTCTCCACCTGTAAAATGAGCTGGAGAAGGAAATGACAAGCTGCTCCAGTATCTTTGACAAGAAAACTCCAAATGGGATCGCGAATTGTCGGATGCGACAACAGTAATGAGTTCTTAATTTCAGAGTCAGCCCTTTTATACAATAGCTTGCTGCCTCCCCATGCATATAAACCAGCTAGTCTTTCTATTTGGAAGACATTCAACACTATATGAATCAAATATGCTGAAGGAGGCCGCTCACCTGGGTAGCATGAGGCCACTTCAGCCTATCAGCCATCTCTCCCACAATCCCATAGTGCAAAGCACACAGTAAACCAGTGAGCATCTAATAAATGCAGAGCCAATAACCAAATACGTCAGTGAATCAGAAGGGCCTGGGCTCTGGGGCTGAGTCCTGTTTGTTTATCTGTACCAGGGACGTCACAGCCCTTGAGTACCAACACA
Organism: Trichosurus vulpecula; assembly: GCF_011100635.1. Classification (NCBI taxonomy): domain Eukaryota; kingdom Metazoa; phylum Chordata; class Mammalia; order Diprotodontia; family Phalangeridae; genus Trichosurus; species Trichosurus vulpecula. The sequence continues at coordinate 45,826,256 of NC_050573.1, read as the reverse complement.
GCTCCCTCAACACATGCTCCCTCCATGTGCGAACTGTCTTGATAAAATCCTCATGAGGGGTGGAGGGAGAGGAAGAAAACAGGATGAAAAGCAAGGACACACTGCAACCAAAATGTGTTGGGTTTTCTGGGCATTTCAGGGAATGCCCCAAGACGCTCATCGGTATTTTGGAACAATGTGATACAAAAATTCTAGTTTAAAAAAAATACGGGTTGTTATTGTGCTGTGGGCATGTGACAGAGTGTTGGGCGCCAGTAACTTCTTTTATTTACTCGCAATTTCATGACCCCAAAGCTGTCAAACAGATTCAAGTCCAATTTGGTTGAAATAAGAAAAAAATGGTCCTGGCTTGGTTCCTGGGGCTCCAACTTTTAACCCTAGAATTGAGTTAATGCACCCTATGTTTTCACAGTCAGGATTAGGATCAAGACAACTAAAGTCCTGGGCTGTTCACAAAAAAATGCCAACCTATTCAGGGCTCTGACCATAGTGGCTATGACAAGGAAAAATCCAGGAAGACTTCCAGAAAGATAGAGCAGGAAAATCTGACCCAGCTTCTTTTATCCTCCATCAGTCAGCAAGCATTTATCAAGCACTTAATGTATACCAGGCACTAGGCAAGGAGCTGGAGACATAAAGACAATTACTCAATCCATCAATAGCACACAAGTGTCTCCTATGAGCCCCACATTGTTCTACACACTGGGGAGACAAGAACAATGAATGAAGCAATCCCTACTCATGATACTTTATATTAACTTGATATATATATATATATATATATATATGTATATACATATATATGTAATATATTGATGTGTATTGTTATATATATTACTTGTTCAGTTGTTTCTGTCATGTCTGACTCTTTGTAACCCCATTTGGGGTTTTCTTGGCAAAGATACAGGAATGGTTTCCCATTTCCAACTCATTTTACAGATAAGGAAACTGAGGCAGACATGGTTAAATGACTTGCCCAAAGTCACACAGCTAGTAAGTGTATACTAAAGTGATTTTCCATTTCCTTCTCTAGCTCATTTTACAGATGAGGTAACTGAGGCAAACAGGGTTAAGTGACTTGCCTAAGGTCTCACAGTTAGTAAGCATCTGAGGCCAGATTTTAACTCAGGAAGATGTGTCTTCCAGACTCTAGGCCCAGCACTCTATCCACTGTGCCACCTAGCTGCCTTTATACTTAACTATCTTAATGACATCTGTATTTAGTAACTATACATTTATACTGTACACATATCTTCTATGAACAAGTAATCTCCCCAGTCAGAATATAGTTCAGAAAGGAGAACGCCTGGGGATTAGGGAAGGCTTCAGGAAAAAAAAAATTTGTGCTTAAGCACAATCTTGAAGAAAGTAAGGAAATCAATAAAGCCAAGGTGGGGGACGAGGGGGGATGAGAAGGTGTATTCCAGGCACAGGGAATGGTCGATGCAAAGACCGAGAGATGGAGAGTCATGTGTGAGGAGCGGAGAGCGCTGGACCATAGAGTGGAAAAAGGAATGATGTATATAATTAAAGCAGAAATTGGGGTCAAATTGTGAAAGCACAGCAAAGACAATTTAGACTTGATGTAAGGAAAAAAGTTCCTAGCAATTACATTTATCCAGTGGAGCTGAATTAGGTAATGGATTGGATCTCTTTGGAGGTCTCCAAGTAAAGGTTGGATGGAGGCTCATCAGGTTTTCAGAAAAGGGGATTCTAGTTCAGTTTAGACTAAATGACCATGAACATCCCTTCCCACTCAGAGACAGAGTTATTTTGTGACTTTTGGGTTCCAGGTCCCAAAGGCTGTAAGTTGGGGGCGGCTAGGTGGCGCAGTGAGTAGAGCACCAGCCATGGAGTCAGGAGGATCCGAGTTCAAATGTGGCCTCAGACACTTGACACTTACTAGCTGTGTGACTTTTGGCAAATCACTTAACCCCAATTGTCCTGCCTTCCCCCCTCAAAAAAATAAAAAAATAAAATTAAAAAATACTGTAAGTTCAAGACTTCCCCATCCACTGCTTCCCATCATGGTGGAGTTGTAAGGAAGGAGCTTTTTTGTTAAGTGCTCTAATTTAAATGTGAGCTCTTATTACCCATATCAGGAAAGTCCAGATCTGATCTCAGAACCTCCACCCTTTCTGAAATACATGTCCGTGATTGTGAAAGCCTCGTTAGAAATTTCTCAATCTCTGAGTCCCAGGAGAGAGCTGGATCACCTGTCATCACATAATTTCATTCAGTTGATGAATCCCATAGCGTGAAGAAATTGTGATCCAATGTATCAGAGTTTTCACAGCCTCTCTGTCAAATCCCCATCAGTCGGACTGATAACGACTGGACAATTCGGATCCTGGCTGAGAAATGGACGCTTATATACACTACAGAATAAAAAGCTCAAGATAACTGAGCCTGGGTTCCCTCATTACTTTCTTTATATATCTTGGTAAGGCCAAGATACAGAAAAAAAGAGAAATGGACTTTGGTATCAGGGGGCCTGGATTCTAATCCTGGCTTTGACACTTGTTTATATAATACCTGTGAGATCAAGACAGCTAGGTGACACAGTGGATAGAGCACTGGACTTGGAGGCAGGAAAACCTGAGTTCTAATCCTGCCTCAGATACTTACTAGCTGTATGACTCTGGGGAAGTCACTTAACCATTATCTGCCTCAGTTTCCTCATCTGTAAAATTCAGACAGTAATAGCCCCTACCTCCCAGGGCTGTTGTGAGGATCAAGTGAGATAATCTACATAAAGCAAGCAGTTTGCCAAACTTAATTGTTGTTTTTGAGTAGTTTCAATCATGCTCAACTCTTCATGACTCCATTTGGAGTTTTCTTAGCAGAGATATTGCAGCGGTTTGCCATTTCCTTCTTCAGCTCCTTTTACAGGTGAGGAAACTGAGGCAGACAGGGTTAAATGACTTGCCAAGGGTCACTTAGCTACTAAGTGGCTGAGGGCAGATTTGAACTCAGGTTTTCCTGTCTCCAGGCCCAGTGATCTCTATCCACCAAGCCACCTAGTCCAACTAGATGCCAAACTCAAAGCACTAAGTCAATGCTGGCTATGATTAGCTTAAGTAAGTCATTTCTCCCCTCTAGGCTTCATTTTCCTCAGTCATAAAGGGAAAGCTTGGACTGGGTGATTTTTAAAATTCCTAACAGCTCAAGAGCTTTAATCCAATTTGGGCTTTTTAATTGAAAAATTGATCAATAAGATGCCTTTAGCATCTCATTGCTCCTCTGGACAGTGTCCTTACTCATTCCTGTTTTGGGTGAATTAATTCCAGCTCTGAAATTGACTAGCTATGTGAACCTGGACAAGTCACTTACCTTGTCTGAACCTCAGTTTCCTCATCTTTAAAACGGTGATACAACCCCTCCCTGCTCATTAGAATTTGAGCAGTACTAGAGGAGATACTGGGGTTTTTTTTTTTTTTGCTTTTCTTTTTATTTCTAGGGTTTGCCACAGTGTTCAGCACAGAGTGAGGAAGACCACAGTTCAAGTCTTACCTCTGACACATCCTGGCTGTGTGACCCTGAGCAAATCTTTACATCCTGGTGCTCTAAGCAACATTTTAAGTCTGTACTAATGGAGTTCCTTATTCTAACGAAGTGAGGGGTCTATTCAGGTAAAAAAAAAATTCCCGAAAGGGAGATAATAAAGACAGTCCCTTCCATTTGCCTTATGTTGATTTCGTCTAAGCGTAGTTGTTTGCAGGTTGTCTCTCTCATTAGACTGGGAGCTCCTTGAGAGCAGGGACTGTCTTTTGCCTTTCTTTGTATCCCCAGCACTTGGCACAGTGCCTGGTATATAGCAGGCACTTAATAAATGCTTGTGGATGATGAAGATGACTATAGTACCTTCCTCACGAGTTGTTATGAAGCTTAGATGAGATAATGCATATAAAAAAGTGCTTTGGGGGCAGCTAGGCAGTAGAGCACCAGCCCTGGAGTCAGGAGGACCTGAGTTCAAATGCAGCCTCAGACACTTGACACGCTTACTAGCTATGTGACCTTGGGCAAGTCACTTAACTCCAATTTCCCTGCCTTCCCCCCTCAAAAAAAAAAATTAAAGAAAAAAAGTGTTTTGTGGATTTTAAAGGACTATGAAAATCTTCATTTTTTCAAGGAAATGTTGGTCCAAAATCAGGACTCTGTTTTTAGGCATAAGGATGTCCATTTTATAAATGAGGCAAATGAGGCCCAGAACGGGAAAGTGATTTGCCCTCAGTGCTGCTGTGAAAATTGGTCAGATGGTTTATTTCCGAAGGTGCTTGTACAGTGAGATAGACTGGTGGTGGTGGTTTTCCTTCATTTCAAAGAGGACCAATGGAATCATGGGGTAATGTTGGATTTAAGTGACGCAGAGTTGCACAAAGTTGTTAGCCTCACTCTCTCTACCAGAATCACTGAAGTCCAGTGGCAGGAAAAAAGTCAAGACAACTGGTGACGGCCTGGGCTACTGTGCATGACCTTGCAATGGCTAGATCTGGATCTGAATCTAGAGTCAGGAAGACCTGCATTTGAATCCTGCCTCAGATACTTACTGGCTGTGTGACCCCCGAGCCAGTCATTTTTAATTTCTCTGGGCCTCAGCTTCCTCGTGGGTAAAATGAGGGGATTGGGCCAAGTGGCTTCTAAAATTCCTTCTGCCTCTATATCTATTGTTGTGTGACTATTTATTTGGGTTTCCCAAAGAGAAAAGAGCTGTTCAAGAAGAAAAGACGTATAAGTCAATGCCCAACTTAGAACTCTTTGTACATGCTCTAGAGGCAGCAGCAATTAGGCTCAAACTCATTTATATAAAGAGGAGGAACTCAAACAAAGGGTGTGTGTGTGTGTGTGTGTGTGTGTGTGTGTGTGTGTGTGTGTAGGATGGCAAATAGCAAATTGCTAATGAGATTGGAAAGAAAACCTCTGCCCTTTTGTTTCTGCTATGAGACACTGAGGGAGGAACGCGATATGATTCTCCTTAGTTAACACAAATAGCAAAAAAAAAAAAATGTGCTCTCCCCAGACTCTGCTCCCTTCTATCAGCTCTTTGACATATATATGTGTGTGTATATATATATATATAAAATGTATGTGTATATATTACAACTATATATATATAGATACATAAATGTAGATAAAGTAGATAATATCATTATAGATAGAGATGATATGACTATAGATATAGATCCAGTGAGAGATTATAGATATAGATGTGTATTTACATCTTTAAAAAGAGGCCGTTTTGCATAGTGAATAGAGAATCTGCCTTGGAGTCAGGAAGAATTAGGTTCAGTAATAATAATCAGCACTTATTTGTTTATATAGCACTTTAAGGTTTGCAAGGCAATGTATTTAATCCTCACAAAACTCCTATTAAACAGGTGTTATCCCCATTTCACAGATGAGAAAATTGAGGCTGAGATAAGTTATATGTCCATGAGTAGGGTTACATGGCTATGGGATTCTAAATCAGTCTTTCTTGACTCCAAGGCCAACATTCTACCCACTGTACCACCTTACTACCTGGGGATCAAGTCAATATATTGGCTTTGTGTCTCTGGACAAGTCTTAACCTCTCCAGAGCTGAGAGGGGGGTCCCTCAGGGACAAGGAGCTAGAGCTATGACCCAGCCCCTTCGGTCCAGCAGGGTTCCTTAAATCTTAGAATAGTTTACAGATGGGTTGTTGTTCTGTATCAATAGAGGGAGTTCCATACCAAGAGTAATATTGAAATATTGAAATCACAGGCTGAGATTTTTAAGAGGCATGTTTAATAGACATTATAGCATAAGGTAGACAAAGCTGGCCTTGGAGTTAGACCTGGGTGCAAATCCTGTGTCTGACACATGTTAACTCTGTGATCACGGACAAGTCACTTGATCTCTTAATACACTAGATAACTCTCTAATAACTCTTGTTACAGGTGATTTGCCAATCTACATTGAAGAAAGACTACACACGTGAAATCTGAGGTTTGGAAAAATATATACATATATATATAATTATAATCCACATGTTCATTAAATGCTATTATGGGCCACCATTTATTTTATTATATAATGCTTATTACAAAATGACTTATTAGTATAGTCACTGACATTCATTAGTGCCAGGAGTGGGGAACCTGCGGCCTCAAGGCCACATGTGGCCCTCTAGGTCCTCAACCGCGGTAGTGGTGTTTTTCCTTCATTTCAAAGAGGACCAATGGAATCATGGAGTAATGAGGCAGAGCTGCACAAAGTCATTAGCCTTACTCTCTCTACCAGAATCAGTGAAGTCCAGTGGCAGGAAAAAAGTCAAGACAACTGCCTGGGCTACAGTGGATGACCTTGTAATGAATGAATCCAAACTTCACAGAACAAATCCCTTTAATAAAAGGATTTGTTCTGTAAAACTTGGACTCAGTCAAAAGGCCACACCTAAAGACCCAGAAGGCCACGTGTGGCCTCATAGCCACAGGTTCACCAACCCTTAAAGTTTCCAGAGTTCTTTATATACATAATCTCATTTGATTTTCACAGCAAAACCATGAGGCATTATTTTCTCCTTTTTATAGATGAGGAAACTGGGGCTCAGAAAGTTAAACTTAATTGCCTACGGTCACATGGCTAATTAGCATCAAAAGCAGAATCTGAACCCAGAGCACTCTGCAAACTATGTCACAGGGAGATGTTTTCTAAAGAAGATAAAAATATAAATTCTTCCTGTCCATTTGGCAAGTCAAGAAAATTGACTACCACAGATATTCAACACTACCCACAGAATCCCTTGGCATGAGAATTGAGACTGCTTTACATGATACCTATTCACTAACAAAAGAGACTAGGTAAGAAGTTCCCTTCTCGGGAAGGAGACAAGAAGTTAAAAAAAATGGTAAATACAAGTTGCACAGGCTTGAATGTGCATCAACAAAGGCTCCAATAAAAACCACCAGATCAGATGGAAACAAGGGATGCTGTCTGCATACAAAGTGTATAGGATTGACTCAAGAACTTCACAAAAACTCTCATTCTGAGCAGCTACTTGAAATTTTACCTTTAGGAATGAATAAAATAAGTCACTAACATTGATTCCAGTTTGCAAAGGCAATTAACATTATTTGAAATCAAAGTGCTTCAGGCATATTTGGATTCAAAAGTTTTTAGAAGTAATCCAGTGGGAATCAGACTAAGTATTAAGAAAGCAAGATTTCACAAATAGCTTGGTCAGCCAGTTTTCATTTAGGACTCAAACTCTCACACAAATCATCCAGTTACATGGGTTCAGAAACAGAGAAGGGACTGGGGCAGAGGGCTCTCCCTTGTATATGAGGACTTCTGATGTGTTTAAGTCATGAAATTGAAAGGCGGAACACCTGTGTGACAACCGCTTGTGATTTTGAGACTCATTACCATTACACATCAGAGGATGCACATTTTGTACTAAAATCTGCAAGGAGGTGGGAAGGAGAGATACAGGCAGGTGATTAAATAGATTAGTATTGTCACTTCCTTTAAGTAAATGAAGAATGCTGGCTATGTTCCAGGAATGGAGAACAAACAATGTTTTCACCAACAGGTCCACTAACTATTTGATGAAAATAACATTCCACCTCCCACCTCCATGCCTGGAATGAACTCCTTTTCTCACCTTCACTTCTTAGAATCTCTAGCTTTCTTTAAAGAACAACTCAGGCATTAAATTATACAGAAGTACTTTTCTGACCACCCAGAACCACCACTACTACCCCTAGATGTGAGTCAGCTCTCCCCACCACTGAAATTCCTTTCTGTAACTTTGTATTTAGAAAGGCTGAATGTTATAATAGATAGAAAGGCAGATAGAATGAGTACAACCTGAAGTCAGTCTCGCATAGATCACATACTGGCTGTGTGACCCTGGGCAAGTCACCACACCTTAGCCCATTTGTTCTAGGCAGATTTTTTTCTTTTTCTTTTTTTTGGTGGGGAGGGGAAGGCAGGGCAATTGGGGTTAAGTGACTTGCCCAAAGTCCCACAGCTAGTAAGTGTCTCAAGTGTCTGAGGCCTGATTTGAACTTCGGTCCTCCTGACTCCAGGGCCAGTACTCTACTCAATGCGCCACCTAGCGGCCCCTCCAAGTAGGTTTTTAAAGACTAAGTTGCAGACCTGTTTTGGTGGAACAAGTTTTCTCACCAGGGAGTTCCCTTTCCCAGAGAACTCACAGTCCAATTCCTATCTCCTAAGTTTGCATTTAGTTAACTCTATAACTGTTACAGCCTGACTAGGGGAATGTAAGCTGCTTCAGGGCAAGGATTGATTTATTCCTATCTTTGGATACCTAAAGCATGACCTATGATTTCATTGGGCTAGTGAACTCCCAGTGAGGAAACACTACCCCTCTACGCTGCTGGCTCCTCCTCTGACTTGTATTTCTTGCTCCCAAGCTCGCAGGTAAGACCACTGGGAATAGAAAATGCTCTATTCTTTATATTTGCCTTTTCAGGGTAAGCTAGATGGGGCAATGGATAGAGGGCTGGCCATGAAGTCAGGAGGATCTGAGTTCAAATCTAGCCTCAAACACTTACTAGCTGTGTGACTCTGGGCAAGTCGCTTAACCCTGATAGACTCCAAAAGAAAAAAAGACTGCATTTTTAATGCCTACTGCACAGTAGGCCCTTAATAAATGCTAGTTAATTAGTTATAGTCTTAGAGATTTGTTAACTGAGACACTGAGATTAAGTGCCTTCCTCAGAGTCCCAGAGACGGTATGTGTAAGAGGTTGTTGTAATTTGAACTTGGGCTGTTCTGACACTGAAGTCAGTTGTCTACCAGGTCACACTGCCTCTCACCTAACACAGAGTAGGTGCTTATTAAATATTCAGTCAAATATAATCAAACTGCTTAACGACTAAAGATTGATGCCTGATGTCTATGATCAAAGCAAACCTTGAGATTTCACTCTGATTTTTCCTCCTTCTGCTGACATGGATGAGATGTGACTCAGTGATGAGAAGTGCACATCGCACAGGTCAGAGTAACGCAACCAGACGGTTCCAATCAATAATTAAAAGAACAGTTGAGATGGTCATTAAGCTTCCAGCAGGAGAAGGGAAATGGAATGACCATAGATGTCTTTCACATCTAGCATCTATCCCAATGTTTTCCATCAAAGAAAATCAGGGTGACTATTTATAAGGCAATCAGGAGAAAGAAGGCACTGTTCTGTTCAGGGAACACAGAGTTTGCTTTTAAGGATAATTGACAATGGCATTGCTGGACACAAAATACGAACTAAACTCCAGGATGTTCCAGCTGAGTGAAGGTGGCTGCAAATATGTTCAGAGGCTGTTAGTTTCCATCTGTTTCTTAGTAATTTATGGGTGTTATCATCACCTCCATACAGTTGGGAGGTGCTGTATCCACCTAAAAATCTATAAGGCTAAATGTCTGGATGGGTCTCTGTGGGGTTAAAGAAAGACTAATTTAATGTCAGGGTGTTGTCCTGTTGACAGCCCAAAGTTGTTTCTTTCCAAAGGGAGCTCAAAGAAGAGTGTGGTGCCAAGGGATGAGCTACTAACATCCAGTTGAACCCAAGTGCCAGATCCTTGTTAGGACCAGAGGAGACCCGTGTCTTGCAGACTCATAAAGGGTGGGTTTATTTTTTTATTGGAGAATGAGGAGTTGACAGCAAGCCCAAGTGCTCCCTCTTTGTGGGGAGCCCCAAACATCTTGGGGGTTCATTTAAGATTGTTCAAGCAGGGAGAATGCTAGATTTCTCTCCCTAAAGCTAGAGTGAATCAAGAAAGTTCATCTGGGATTAATTGACAGGATTGAGTTAATTTCCAATTGACTCCAAGTACCAAGCATTCTCCCTATCTCCCACTCCCAAAATCACTTTTCATATATTTTATGCAATGGGCTTTGTGCATACCCAGATCATCTAAGATGGAGGTATGCATACGGGAGATGCCAGAGACCTGCTACTGGGAGAAAACATTCTGCATTGCTCTACCATGTGGGTGGGAGCAGCCTCTTCCCAGTGGCATGCATCTTTCAAACTATCAGACTGGAACAGTGTCATGCTCTTTCTGATAATATCTTAGGGGGAGGGAGGTTAAAGGACTGTTTATTCCAAGTATAGGCATCAGGCACTAATCTAGATGTTGGGAAAATGTCCACTTTCTGACTCCCATTAAGTCCTATGACTTCAAGAATCAGGCTTATGGTTTAGATCTGTTTGGTTAGTCCTTTTCAATTCTAAGCACAGAGTCCTCAGACCCAGAAGGTTGAGTCATGGCAACCTCGGAACCAGGATTCCAGGCTGGACATTGCTGCTAACCCAGCAGGGAAGCCTTGAAATCCAGGGTGCTGAGATGCAAGCCCAGGGTGGCTTTGGACTTGCAACCTGATCAGCTATGCTTTGTGAGAACTGAACTAAGCTATGAATCTGAACTTTACTCATTCCCAGAGACTGAGGTGGTATAGAAGAGACTGTGCCCCCAGGTGCTGGGAGAATGTTTGTTTATTCTTGATAAATCTTTGAAGTCAAAGTTGCTTTCTCAAAGCTAATCTGACTGTTAAGTGGCTAAAGGTAGCTGGGGTGCTGGAAATCCCCTTAAATTGAGGGAATACATGGGTGGAGCCAATTGAGCAGAGACTAGACACCCCCTAAGGGTACCAGAGAACTCTGAGGAAGAGGTGAAATGCAACATAAGTTGACCTTCAGGCACTGGGGACCAGGGTAGTCATGGTACATTTATATCTTTGTTCACATGGCTTCTCCCCAACATGAATGCAGTCTTCTTGTGAAGAAGGATTATTTTGTTTTGGTCTTCACGTTCCCAGTAGCTGGTGTTTAGTGTGACTCCCGGAATCCAGCTCCAGATACTTAACCCCTGTCTGCCTCAGTTTCCTCAACTGTAATACGGTAAGAATGACACCAAGCTCCCAAAGTTGTTTTGAAGATCAAATGAGATAACATTCTAAAGTATATTACGAGTCATAAAGCAAAATATGCACTGTAGCAATTATCAGCATCATGACTGACACTTAGTAGGGGCTTAATAAATATTTAAATTTAATTGAATCTTCTAACTTCTCATCTCTCTGCTTGATGCTCTTCTTTCACTGAACTTTTCTGCCCTCTCACTATAGGGAAGCCAGTGCTATTAGTGAAAGAGAAGAGAGAGACAGGGCACTTATCTGGGCAATTCAGCCCGGAAAAAAAAAATAAACACAATTTCATATACCCCAGCAACTCTTTAATGAGCTGTCGTTGTCATGGCGATGAGAAGATGCATGGTGGGTGTAAGCAGGCTCCAGCAGGTTACCAGTGGTGACTCATATTCAATATATGGTGAAAAAGACTTCATCGAGGATAAATGTGAGCAAAAGAAAAGGGGACTAACCTTGTAATGAAAGTAAGGGTTAGACGGCCCAAGTGCTGCACTCGCTGGTATCCGTGAAATATAAAAAGAGACAGAGGAAGGGGGGCGACTCAGCACAGTGGAAAGAGAACTGATTTTAGAATCAGAGGATCTGGATTTAAATACAACCTCTGACAATTACCACCTTGTGACCTCGAATAAGTCACTTGACCTCCCTGGCCTCAGTTACCCCAAAATGAAAGAGTCAGACTTGATGGCCTCTGAGGTCCCTTCCAGATCTAGATTTACGAGCAGATGAACTTTGTTAGGCAAATCTTCAAAGCCACAGTATCAGAGCTGAAAGAAACTCTAATCATCCCTATTTCATGCACGCTCGCATGCACACACGCACACCCACACACACATAAAATCCCTTTTATAAGACTCGTGAATGGTCCAGAGTCATGAAGACTCATCTTCCTGAGTTCAAATCTGGCCTCAGACACTTCCTAGCTGTGTGACCCTGGGAAAGTCACTTCACTTGTGTGCCTCAGTTTCCTCATCTGTAAAATGAGCCGGAGAAGGAAATGGCAAACCACTCCAGTATCTCCGCCAAGAAACACCCAAATGGGATCACAGAGTTGGACACAACTGAAAAACAAATGACCAACAACAAAGAAGTACCTCAGCTCTGAACTTAGCTATACCAAATACAGACTGACCTAATCTGGCTATCCTGACTGTCACCCTCTCTCCATCATATCTTGACTTGGCAAGCTGTAGACTCTTAGATATTCCTTTCTTCCCCATTTATTACCTAATCCCTTGCACATTTCAGGTGTCATCTATTCTATTTGGGGGGGGAGGGACGTAGAGCCCAGAGACCTCTATCAAACTCTCCCTAACCAAACCAGGACATTTTAGCACTGAAGGGGGTTTCAGAGGTCACCAATCCAACCATTAACAGGAATCCTTTCTATAGAATACCCCAATAAGTGGCCATCCAATTTGCTTGAATACCATCAATGAGGAAAAGCTCACTACCTCTCTGCTTTGAAACCATCCTGTTAGACAATTTTTCACATGATATCCAAATATGCCTCTTGGTCACATAGGCCTATTGCTCTTAGGTCTGCCTTTGAGGGCCAAGCAGGAAAAGTCTGATCCCTTTTCCACACCTTCAAATACTTGAAGACAGTTATATTGCTCCATCCTTCAGTTCTCTTTTGTCTCCAGCTTCCTTAACAATGCTCAGAAGGCAAGAACTCAAGTACCTTCACCATCCAGGCTACCCTCCTTGGTTCCCATGTGGAACCTTAACCTGTTTTGTTATTGTTGTTGGTTCAGTCATTTCAGTTACGTCTGACTCTCTGTGACCTCATTTGGGGTTTTCTTAGCAAAGATACTGGAGTGGTTTACCATTTTCTTCTCCAGCTCATTTTTCAGATGAGGAAACTGAGGCAACCAGGGTTAAGAGACTTGCCCAGGATCACATAGCTATTAAGTGTCTGAGGCTGGATTTGAACTCGTGAAGATGAGTCTTTCTGATTCCAAGCCCAGTTCTCTATCCACCATGGCACCACCTCGCTGCCCCTATCCTGTTTAATGGTGCTCTTTAAAGCAACAAGTATGCTGTATCATATTTAGCGATAGATATATTGTACCAAATGATAAAACTTCCATAAATCCCCAAATGCCACCTATTTTGCTCCCATGAAATTGTCTCTTCATTTCATTTCATTTCTCCAAATAATAATACGTGCTCCCTCTTCTCTAGCTTGGCAATTACACACCCACCTCAGTGTTTCAAATTTCAAATATTTGTCAGCTGCGGACACAGCCTGGCCTCACACTGAGCTGTGACTTTGCCAAGACATCCACCGAGGTGGCTTTTTGATCATCCCTAAACAGCCCAGTCTCTCCAGACCTTCCATCACAACAGTTTTTGTTTTTTCAAGTCGTTAACCTCCAGTGACTCCTTTTGTATCTTTGTTTGTATACTGAAGTTTTATGTTTTTATATATTTCTTTTTAAACACAATCCTTTCATGTGTGGTCTGGGATAGAATAATATGGAATCATGGTTTCCTTTCTACTCCATGAAGGGACCTCTCCTGCCTTCCCTACCCCTGCCCTCTGCCTTGCCCCTATTCCCCTTATTAAAAACACACATTTCTGTCACTGTCCATTCTCACCTTTGTGGGTGACTTTCTGGATGACCCCAATTCTTCCTGCCCACAAAATAACTCTGTTAGGAAATATTTCTCCTCAAACAACCTAGCTACAAACTACAAACTCCATTCTAGCTATGGCTAACGTTTATATAATGGTTTAAGACACTCAATAGCTGTGTGACCCTAAGCAAGTCACTTAACCCTGTTTGCTTCAGTTTCCTCACCTGTAAAATGATCTGGAGAAGGAAATGGGAAACCCTTCCAGTATCTTTGCTAAGAAAACGTCAAGCAGGGTCACAAAGAATCAGACACGACTGAAAAATGACTAAACAACCCAACGACAACAACTCTTCAATGCTGACAGTAAATAACCTCAAAGAACCCTTTAAACAGGTCATGCCGGTAATTGGGTCTCTTCAGCGGATGCAGACTGTGGGACACAATTTTATGATCCAGTAAGGAAAAAAAAACAGTTCAAGCACAGGACACAACTGGGTTATTTTTTTCTTTTTCTGAAAAGGAGTCTTTGCTGGTGTGGGTAGGAAGTGTTTGCTGAGGGACCATTGTGCTTTCCCAGAATCCCAGAATCTGAGGGTTGGAAAGGACCACAGAGGTCACCAAGTTCAAGTTACATCTGAACTAGAATCCTTCAAAACGGTCGCCCAGGCTTCCCTAAGAAACCAGAGGTGATCAGAAACTCCACTACTTCGTGAGGTAACCCACTCCACTTTGGGACAGCTCTAATTGTTAAGTTCCACCCCCCTCCCCCTTCTCAAAGTTTACCTCTTTATAGCTTTTACTCATTTCTCCTAGTTCTGCTCTCTAGAGCTCAGCAGAACAAGATCAATTCCTTTTCCAAAGGATACCCTTCAAAAACTTGCTACATCTGTGAGCTGGGATGTCACTTCATCTTTCTTAACCTGCATCTGTGAAATGAGATAATAACAGCATCTACTTTCCAGGGTTGTTGTGAGAATCAAATGAGAGAATACTTGTAAAGCTCTCAGCACAGTGTCCAGCATACAGTAAGTGCTTAATAAATGCTTGTTATTCTTCCTTACTTTTTTCCACAGCATCAACTGGTACAAAGTGGGATCCCCATCATTGGAGAGCTTTGAACAAAGACTGAATGACTGCCGGTTGGGGATGTTGTACCGAGGTTCTTTTTTCAGACACGGGTGGGCTCAATGGTTGCTGAGGTTACTTCCACCTCTAGAACTGTGTGATCTGCAAACTTTAATGTTGGTGTTGTTCAATCATTTTCAGTTGTGTCTAACTCTTCATGACCCCATTTGGGATTTTCTTGGCAAAGATACTGGAGTGATTTGCCATTTCTTTCTCCAGCTCATTTTACAAATGAGGAAACTGAATCAGGGTTAAGTGACTTGCCCAGGGTCACACAGGTAGTAAATGTCTGAGGTCAGATTCAAACACAGGAAGATGCCTGGCACCCTATGCATTATGGTGCCACCTAACTGCTCTAACTGCACTCCAAATGTGTGGCTGTTTTTCCTTGTACATACTGACCCATTCAAAATTTGTATTTATAAGTTAACTATGAGATAAGTCTCAATAAGTGCAGGTTTTAAATGCAAGTAAATGGCTGCCTCCCTTAATACTGACTTCTCCTTCACTACAGGGCTTCAAGCAATGACAGACTGGATGGCCACTTGTCAGCGATGCTGCAGAGAGATTTACTGACTCTGTGTAGGTTAGAAGAGTGAATTCTGAGGACCCTTCTACCACTTGATTTCTGGATTCTACAAATCCCTGTGGATATACATTACTATATAGGGTATACACTGAGTTGTTTTAGACTTTTCCTATTTTTGGCTGCCTTTCAAGTTATAAGCTGTCAGTAGAATGAGAAACTCCTGAGGGCCAGGACTATGTTATGTTTCAATCAATCAATCAACATTTATTAAGCACCTGCTGTGGACCATGCGCTATGCTAAATGCTAGGTTTACAAAAAGAGGCAAAAACATTTTATCACCACCATCTAAATCAGAGCATCATAACTCAAAAGTTTGAAGGGATTTCCAGCTTCCATTTAGACCAGCTCCTTCATTTTACAGATGAAAAAAACTGAAGTCCAGAAGGATTAAGTGATATGCCCGAGACTATACTGATAGGAAGCATCAAAGATGAGATTTGAACCCAGGTCCTCAGATCTCAGAGACCGCATTCTTCGAACAATGCAGCTGTCCCCAGTGCCTAGAAGACAGTAGGCACTTAATAAATGCTTGTTGGTTGACTTGTTGCTGTTAATTACTCTATTACAAGGGTTCTTAACCTTTCATGTGTCATGGATCCTTTTGGCAGTCAGTGTGGTGACGCCTATAGACCCCTCCTCAGAGTCATGTTTTAAAATGCATAAAATAAAATATATAACATTTCAAATGAAACAAATTACATTAAAATAGCATTTAGAATTGTGCCTGGCACACTGGAGTTGCTTAATAAATGTTTATTGAATTGAATGGAAAATAATTGTGAATTTTTAAAAAAAAATTGTAGCTCCCACATAAAGAACCGTTGGATTATTGAATGAAGGAGATGCTTCCCCAGGTCTTCCCTTGGCTTTCCCTCTAACTCTACTTTTCCTCAGTCATTGGAACACAAATAAAAGCTTTTCCTTAAATTTCTCCCACTATAGTAAGTGTCATTTTGAATTCTGAAACTAATTAATGAGCTGCATCCTTTTCATTCCTTAACCACTCCAATCTGTCAAATCTAATCAAGGCAAGTTACTAGGACGGAAACCTGAATTCTTCTCATTGTGGTCTGGAAAAAAATGTCTTTGAGTCTCATCACACGAGGGAAGTGACACAGTGAACGCCCAGGTAATCCAGGATGGTTTTGAAGAGCCAGGAATGGAGTGCTCTCGTTAATCAAATATTTTATCCAAATTATAATTGAATCATCCACTCACGATTCTGAAAGCACCCCAGCATCTTGCAGTGCCCTCATGTCAACTCTCTGGACATCAGCAGTCACAGTTCTGAGAGTGGACGTAAGTCCTGGTTAACAGAGAGGTCCACTTAAAAGTGTTCTACACCTCCAATGGGGCCATGAGCTCATCCACATGGATGTTGACTGTGGCCCATTCATGCTTGTCTATCCTATATGACTTGTTCACATTCTATTATGTAAGTTGCCCACAGGGAGTCTACAAGGATCCCAGTGGTCATCCATCAATTGTCCTGCAGCTTCAATACATGGCCAGTTCCTAAGACTTTTCCCTAGTCATGCATTCATCCCTCTGATGACACCTCCTTGTCATTCCTTGTTTGCATTCTATCCCAGCTCAGCCCCGCCCATTGTTTGACCTTCAGAAGCAGTAGGGTATCTAAGGTTTCACAACCTAACAAAAGCACTTAGGGATATCGAGAGGCATCAGGGTGTCATGACCAAGACACTGGATTTGGAGGCAAGAGAACCAAGTTAGAAACCTGTCTCTGACATGTACCAGCTATGTGACTGTAGGCAAGTCACTCAAATCTGACTTCTTAGACCCTCAGGCTCTTCATCTGTAAAATCTGGATAATAACAGTGTCTCCCCCATGAGGCTAATGATCAGATCAAATGAGATAGCATCTGGAAAAGGTTTTGCAAACCTTAAAGCATAATATAGAACAGGGCTGTCCAAAATGCGGCCCACAATCCACCTGTGGCCCGCAGTGTGATTTATGCAGCTCACCTACAAGCATAGAAACTTACATAAATGCTTTAGTAAAGGAAGCTGAGCTACCACACAGCTCTCACTAAAACGGCAAATCGAAATCTATTGTCTATTGTTTCAATTAAAACCTAAGGTTGCACAGCCCTGATATAGAACATGAGCTGTAATGATGACATTAGAACCTCAGTTTCCTTATCTATAAAATATTGATCATAGTGCCCGCACTCTCTACCCCATAGGGTTGTTGTAAGGAATGCTCTGTTAACATGAATTACTGTGATTCCCTGACTGAATTCCATTTTGGAATTCTCATGACCACCACTAGAGAGGAAATGGGCCCTCATGGATAGATAACCAGCTTCACCACCAAGAAGGCCTGGTTTCAAGTCCCGCTCCTCACACACAATTGCTGTGTGACCTAGGACAAATCATTTAACCTCTCAGTGTTCTAGGTAACTCTCTAATTACTACCAGTTCCAAAAGAAAGTACAGAGCTGCATTGGTAGAGGATGCTTCTTTATGTGGTAATTCCCCATAACAGGGAAATTACAGGACTAGTCTCTACCCTGTAAAATTACAATTGTGAGTTCTTTGAGGGTAGGAACTGTCTTTTGCCTCTTTTTTTATCCCCAGCATTTAGCACAGTGCCTGGCATTACTTAATAAAGATTGATTGATTACCTGGATCATAGGAGCCACTAATCTATGGGCCACATGTTGACTTAGTTCTTAAATGTAACATTATCTATGCTTTGCTGAATTTTTATTTATTTTGTTAAATACTTCCCAATTACATTTTAGGACAAACTTGGGAGTATTGAGTTGCAGCCGCATATGGGACCCCGCATCTGTGGCTGCGTATTTGACTCCTCTGATAACCCAGGCAACTGCCCCCTCAGATTGGAATTAAAATCTCATGCAACATAAATGTTTCCCTAGGGAAACTGGGAGAAAGTGTCCAGAGTCCATCAAAGTAATGAGGGGACAAAGTAGTTGTTGATCTGGTTGCTAACACAATCAAGGGACGCCCCAAGTTCCCAACCAGACAATGGATACCAAAAGTCTAATACACAAGAGATCCTAAATACTGGGATTTAAATATGTATCTCTCCCCTTACATATCCCAGGTGTGTCTGAAGGTGAGGCTGGTGACCTTGCACAGTGCTCCCTTGCTCAAATCAAAGTCAACTGCAAGTCATGTGATCATTTCCCTGATGTCATGGCCCTCTTCGAAAACAAAGGAAAAACACAGCAACAACCCAGGTATGTCTATTTGTCCCTCTAAAAGTTTGTGGATTTGTGGGAAAATGTGCCCCAGGTTCACTAAGTGTGTATGTGGAGACAATGTTCTCATGCTATTTTTCTAACCATCCTATTTTATTAAATTCCTTTCCTTTGAACAAATTGCACCCACTGGCTCACTATAAAAGTGAATACCTTGGTAGAAGTTCATAAACTATGGCTTTTGGGTAGATGTCAACCCACAAAGTATTTTGAATCTAGGATAGCTTTTTTCTGGGTCCCTAAGGGTGAGAGGAGGTACCTCCAATGTGGCATAATGTTCTGAAAGTCTCAGAGGTCTTTAATCCAGTTTTTGGTGGACCCAATAGCATCTGACTATAGTAAAAGATGACAAAATCACAAATCTTCTCTTCCCCCAACCCCAAACTGTTGAGTTAATTCGTGAATTGGGAACATTAGCAGCTCTTAGCTAAGAGCCTGAATCATCCATCAATAAAATCCTTCTGCTCCCCTTAGAGATGGCATTTAGATGTTGCCCAGCAACCAGATGTTTTCCCAATATCCAGATGTTGGGTATCATGAAGATAAAATAACAAGAAGGCTGAAGATTTCTATCTTCACCCAGATGTTCTGGAGTCATGGCCATAATCAGTAGTAAATGTCTGACCCTAAGGGAACCTTGCCTCCACTGCATATTGGGGACAGATATGTGATTTCTTTTAATGTAGAGACCTCCCCATATGGAATCTCCACCAAAGCAACTGAACTAGATAGTCACTAAGGTCCCCTCCAACTCTCAGATTCTGTGACTCTAAGACACTTGTCCTGCAGGACCTTGGCAAAGTCACTTCATACCCTTTGAGCCTCAGTTGGACCATCTGTTAATTGGGGGCTAGTAAACAGTTCCCTGCCTACACTATAGGACCACTTAGGGGGCCTGATGAAATGATGCCTAGGAAATTATGTGTAAACTGTCAAGCCCCATGCAGCTACGTGATTATTATCATTATTAAGTGAGAAAGGAAAAGAAGTCAGACCACACCACTCTCCTCAAATTACCCACCTTGAGGGAGAATTGAAAGAGTAATAGGCTACAAAAGTTAAGAGCCCAGTGAGCTCTAATGAATAACTTGCTTTTGTAAGAAAACATCTCATATCCCCAGGGTAGAAAATATCCATTATAGTGCCATATGGACTGAAGAGCTCAGGAGTCCCAAGTACGAAGAAGGATGAAGCAAGAAGCCAGAAGATGCAAGGTTTAAAAAAAAGATAATTTATTTTGTCCAAACAATTAGCTCTTTCTTCTCCTTTGAGCTCAGTCTGGAAAGCCAGATGCTGAGAAAACAGTCTTACTCAATGGGGCACTGGTGTCCTGCATCCCAGAACAAGGTCAGGAATTTAATTTCAAGAGCTGATTCTCCACAAAACCAGCCATAATCCTCCACCCAATCTACCCTCCTCCCCACCAACACCGACATGGGACTCACACATGGATGTGCTGGTAAATGTTTAACAACCAGCTGGGGGAAGGGGGATGTCCTCCTGGCATACATTTAAGTTTAATCTCCACTATTAACATTTTTTTCAAATTTTTCTAAAGTCTAGACAATCAACAAAATAATAAAATCAAGCCCTGATTGTACTGTTTTCTGATTTTCAAAGTGTAAAAACTCACACTGAAAATTTAACAATCATCTCTCTCTCTCTCTCTCTCTCTCTCTCTCTCTCTCTCTCTCTCTCTCTCTCTCTCTCTCTTTCTCATTTCCTAAGGCAATCCATTCCATTTAGGGGAAGTGTTATTTTTTTTTCCTTATATTAAACCTAAATCTGCCTCTCTGAAACTTTCATCCACAGGCCCTTTGGCACCAGGAAGTCTGACCTATCTTCCGTGTGACAACCCTTTAAATACATGAAGAGAGTGATGAGGATGTGTCTGCCATTGAATGTTCTTTCTGCTAAGCTAAACATTGCCAGTTACTTCAATGGATACATGAGTTGGATGAAATGATGAATTGGAAGTACTTCCCCATTCTGGTTACCTTCCTCGGGACCCTCTCCAGCTTGCGGATGCCTTCCTATAATGTGACATCCAGAACCAAACACAATATTCCGGTTGTGGTCTGAGCGCCTCCGAACATCTGGAAACCATGCCTTCATCCAAAGAGCCCAAGATGACACCGGCTTTCTTAGGGGGCTGACAAGCCTTGAGCTTCCTCTACGCTAAGTCCCCTCATCCTAACCCAGGGTCTTATAGGTAGTAAAGACTGTAGCAGATCTGGGAGTCCAAGTGAATGGCTAATGTCTAGAGTTATGATGCAGCAGAAAAGCATTGGGAGTGAGAAGACTTGGATTCAGATCTCAGTTCTGTTCCTTCCTAGATATGTGTGTTTGGGCAATCTCTTTGGGCTTCGATTCCCTCTTTTGTTAAATAATAATGGTGGTAGCTGTAGTAATGACAATGATAGCATTTACATAGCATGTTAAGGATCGCACTTTGCTTTACATATATTGTCTCATTTGATCCTCACTACAACCCTGGGAGGTAAGTGCTGTTATTATCCTCATTTTACAAGTGAGGAAACTGAGACTGAGAAAGGTTAAGTGTCTTTTGTTATTATTGCTCAGTAGTTTCAGTCCTGTCTGACTCTTCACAACTCCATTTGGAGTTTTCTTGGCAAAAACACTGGAATGATTTGCCATTTCCTCCTCCAGCTCATTTTACAGATGAGGAAACTGAGGCAAATGGGGTTAAGTGACTTGCCCAGGGTCACACAGCTAGTAAGTGTCTGAGGATGGACATGAATGCAGGTCCTCCTGATTCCAGGCCTGGCGCTCTATCCATAGTATCACCTAACTGCCCTGTTAAGTGTCTTACATTAGGTCAGATAGCTAGTATCTGAGATAGGATTTGAACTCCAGTGTAAGACTCCAAGTCCAAGATAAGCACTATTAAATGAGGAAGTTAGAGTAGATGTAATACCTCCCCACTTCAAATCTGTGATCTTATGACTTCCACATATTTGATGCATTCAAACCTGGTTTGGGGTCAGCCCTTCATCCTTTTGAGTAGGGCAGAGACTTATCAACTTCCAGCTGTCTCCGGAGAGAGATCATCTTTTGAAGCCAAAAAGAGCCCCTACAGTGTGGCAGAAAGGGGGTATGACTGTCCAAGAAGAAAACACCCTACTGAATGAATGGGGGGTCCTGGCATGGAGATTCTATTTGCCAGACCTCTGCTACACCAGTTATAATATCTTCCAGCTTTCCTTAACAATCACTGGGAGAGTCACAAGTTAAGCAAAAGGTTGTTCTCTACCGTGTTCCAAACCACAGTTATATCCAAATAATAGCTCCTAAAATGTTAACGTATTCAAGTGTGCCTGAGAGATGACCACGATTCCCAGACTTCACATCCTGACAAACTACCCTCTGTTTTGTTACAGAAATGTTCACAATTGATGATGTGCTATGGCCCTGATTTGGAAAATCAATGCAACATAATCAAGGTGCCTGAAGAAAGGTTTCCAAGAAACATTTAGCATTTGTAATGATCTAAAGCTATTCACACCCCCAAAACAGGGGGGAGGTGAGATGATTTTTGAACATGGGAAATACAAAAGAAAATAATAAAGGACAGAAGAAACGTGTTTTCATAGATCATGAGTCACCAATGTCCACAGAATAATTGGTACTCTATAGTATAGTCTATCTGGGACAGCTAGGTGGCACCATAGTGCATAGAGTGCTGGTCCTGGAGTCAGGAAGACTCATCTTCCTGAGTTCAACTCCAGCCTCAGACACTAGCTGTGTGACCCTGGGCAAGTTACTTAACCCCATTTGCCTTGGTTTCCTCACCTGCAAAATGAGCTGAAGAAGGAAATAACAAACCACTCCAAAATCTTTGTCAAGAAAACCCCAAATGGGGTCACAAAGAGTTGGCTACAACTGAACTGAACCACAACAATCTGCCACAGTGCCCCTCTGCTGAACTATCCTCTTCAACTCTGCCTCTTAAAGGATGAGTCTCCAGTGCTACTTCTTACATGAGGCCTTTCTTTATCCACCTCCCCCTCCCTCACATGTTCTTGGTGTTTTTTCTTCCCCCAAATTGCTATATATATATATATATATATATATATATATATATATATATATATATATATATATATATATATATACAATATATATATATATCATATACAATATATATATACATATTTTGTGTTCATATATTTGTGTATATATTTCATCACTGCCTATGAAAAGTGACTCAACAGATATTGAGAGACAGCCTGTTGAGTAGATAGAGTTAGATTTGGAGAAAGGAAGACCTGGCCTCAAATGCTACCTTATCTATGTGACCCTATATAAGTTACTTCACCCCTCTAGGTCTCAATTTCCTCATCTGCAAAATAGATACTAACAGTGCCTACCTCATAGGGTTCACTTTTTCTTTATTTTTGACCGGATCTATGATTTCACTGCCATAGAGCACTTCAGTGGAAGAAACTCCCTCTCTACCAATGTAGATAGAAAGCAGCTCTGTGCCTAGACAAACCAGATCTTATATTATAAAGCAGCAATCATCAAAACCACTTGGTACTGGCTAAGAAATAGAGGGGTAGATCAGTGGAACAGGTTAGGTACACAAGACACAGTAGTCAATGATTATAGCAATCTACTGTTTGATAAACTCAATCCCAGCTTCTGGGATAAGAACTCACTGTGTAAAAAAAAACTGCTGAGAAAACTGGAAAACAGTATGGCAGAAACTGGACACAGAACGTCTGACACCATATACCAGAATAAAATCCAAATGGGTACACAATCTAGGTATAAATGCTGATACTATAAACAAATTAGGGGAGCAAGGAATAGTTTGTCAGATTTATGGAGAATGGAGAACTTTATGGCCAAACAAGAGATAGAGAACATTATGAAATGCAAAATGGATAATTTTGATTACATTAAATTGAAAAGTTTTTGCACAAACAAAGCCAATGCAACCAAGATTAGGAAGGAAGCAGAAAACTGGGAAAGAATTTTTACAACCAGTGTCTCTGACAAAGGCCTCATTTCTAAAATATGTAGAGAAATAAGTCAAATTTACAAGAATACAAGTCATTCCCCAATTGATAAATGGTCAAAGGATATGACCAGGCAGTTTTCAGAGGAAGAAACTAAAACTATCTATAGTCATATGAAAATAATGCTCTAAATCACCATTGATGAGAGAGATGCAAATATAAACAACTCTGAGGTACCACATCACATCTATCAGATTGGGTAACATGACAAAACAGGAAAATGATAAATGTTGGCGAAGATGTGGGAAACTTGTAACACTAATTCACTGTTGGTGGAGCTGTGGGCTGATTCAACCATTCTGGAGAGCAATTTGGAACTATGCCCAAAGGGCTATAAAAATGTGCGTACCCTTTGACCTAGCAATACCACTTCTAGGGCTGTATCCCAAAGAGATCATAAAAATAGGAAAAGGACACATGTGTACAAAAATATTTATAGCAGCTTTTTTTGTGGTGGCCAAGGACTGAAAATCAAGGGGATGCCCATCAATTGGGGAATGACTAAACAAGTTGTGGTATATGAATGTAATGGAATACTATCATGCTATAAGAAATGATGAACAGGTGGACTTCAGAAAAACCTGAAAAGACTTACATGAACTGATGCTGAGTGAAGTGAGCAGAACCAGGAGAACACTGTACACAGAAACAACCACAGTATATGAGGACTGATTTTGATTCCTCAGCAATGCAGGGTCCTAAAACATTTCCAAATGTCTCATGATGGAAAACTCCATCCACATCCAGAGAAAGAACTATGAAGTTGGAATGCAGAGCAAAGCAGACTATTTTCTCTTTTATTTTGTTTTGTTTTCTTTTCTTTCTCATAGTTTCTCCCATTCATTATAATTCTTCTATGTAATATAACTAATGTGAAAATGTGTTTAATAGGAATGTATGCATAGAGCCCATATCGGATTGCATGCCATCTTGGGGAGGGAAGCTGGGGGGAGGGGGAGAAAATTTAAAACTTATGGAAGTGAATGTTGAAAACTGAAAACAAATAAATTAATAAATTGGGGTGGGTGAGAAAGCAGCTCTGCAAAATAATAACAGCTTCTTCTTGTTGTTCTTGAATCATTTCAGTCATGTCTGACTCTCCATGAGCCTATTTGGGATTTTCTTGGCAAAGATACTGGAGTGGTCTGCCATTTCCTTCTCCAGCTTATTTTACAAATGAGGAAACTGAGGCAAACTGGGTTAAGTAACTTGCCCAGGGTCACACAGTACTGAGTGTGTGAAGCCAGATTTGAACTCAGGAAGATGAGTCTTTCTGACTCCAGGACCAGTATTCTATGTACCATGGTGCCACCTAGCTGCCCAATAATGACATTATTATTATTATAAATAGTTATTATTTATATAATACCTACTACGTATCAGGCACTATGCTAAGCAATTTACAGATATTTTTTCATTTGATCCTCACAACAACCCTGGGATATAAGTACTATTATGATCCCTATTTTACAGATGAGGAAACTGAGACAAACATAGGTAAAGTGACTTGCCCAGGGTCACACAGCTAGTAAGTGTCTGAGGCTGGATTTGAACTCAGATCTTCCTAATTCGAGACCCAGAGCCCTATCCTCTGAGTCTTCTAGCTGCTGGGTTGCCTGGAGCCCTAAGGGGTTAAGTAATTTACCCATGTTCAAATTCTGACTTTGCCACTTATCATATGTAACCTTGAGCAAGTCATTTTTGGCCTCTCCAGGACTTAGTTTCTCCATATGTAAAATGAAGAGATTGGATAAAATGGTCGTTCCAGCTCCAATTCTATGATTCATGCTTGTTGAATTGAATTAAATTAAATTACTGTCAGTCAATGTGTTTGGTTTCTTGGTCCTCTCATCTCAGAGGCAGGTGCTGATTTCGGTTAAATTAAATCCAAAAAAAAGAAAGTTAACTATGACAGTTTGAAGGACCAGGACATTATTGTGTACTACTTGGGAGATCTGAAGGAAGTAAGTGGAAAGAGAAGAGTCCCAGGCTTTCTACCAAATGAGAGAGGCCATTTGGCATGGTTCCACTGGCCCTGGTGAAGTCATGCTATCCAGGGGCCGGTAGAGTTCCACAGATGTGTTCTGCGTTATAAACAAACCACGGAGGTGCCTTGGGAACAGACTTTTTAATGCACGGAGCAGATTGTGCTCCGCTCTGCTACAAAGAGATAGCACAGGAAAGAGGATATAATGGCCACCTCTGTTGGACTAATCTCTGCCATCCCCTTCTTTCCAACAGGCTCCTCACACCTTTAGAGCAGCTTGGTGTTAAAAAGGGACCAAACAAGAACAGTCAGGCTGAACTGGCACAGGAGAAGGAGAAAGATGGCAATATCTCACCAAGGTCCCTTTAATGATAGCAAAAAAGAAGAAGTAAAAAGAAAACACCAAATCATAATTCTGCAGAAAAAAAAAATAAGGCATCTTGACAGCTTTTGACAGTTACAGAACACAGCTGTCAGGCTCTTGGCCATATCATTAGAAGGCAAGAAAACAGGGGGTGTCCTTAAATTCTTAGGTTACCCCAATACAGCAACTATGGTTCTGCCTTGAAGACAAGACAACCATATCTCTGAAAATGGCATAAATACTGGTAAAGAGCTAACTTGATGGTGGCACAGGCTGAGTAGAGTGGAAGCTCCTCGAGGGTAAGGACAAAGGCAAATTTTGGTTTTGTATCCCTAGGGTCTAGCATGCACACTGCCTTGAACAGAGTAGCCATTTTTCATAAATATTTGTTGGATTGGCCTGGATTGCTTTGCATTGCTTACAATGACTTCATTCATAGCATTTCATCGCACTGGGTGGCATTGCATGGGAATGCATTGATCACAAGTGATTGTATCAGTTACTTCAATTGTGTTGAATTGGTGGCATTGATTTCACTGCATTGGGTAGTGTTGCGTTGCACTGATTTCATTGATTGCCATTTGTCGAAATGATTGTGTTGATTAAATTGGATTGCATTACACTGATTCCGTCAATAGCATTGATTATATTCATTGGCTGCGTTGTATTAGGATGCATTGGATCAGATTGGATTGAATTTGGATAAATCGGAGGAAAACTCAGGAACCAAGATAAAGAAAATGAAATTGGAGCCAATTTATGATGCTTGAGATTTCCAACCCATGGAGTTTACTCTTTCAAATGGCCAAATGCCAAGGAGCACCAGTCAGGGCTGAAAAGCACCTTATTTGCTTGAACAATTGGAAGTAGGGAATGTTCTTGACCAAGTCTGATGTCATATGGAAGCTAGTCCAAGACATGCTCCCATTACCAGTATCTATCCCTTAAGAGCCATTCATCACCCCCATAAATCAAAAGCCAGACTAGCCACCAATCAGGGGTGACAAAGGAGGCCTCATTGTTGTTTTAGAGGCGAAGTAACTTTCATGGGCCCAGGGAGACCCAAGCCTTAGCTCACAATTCATGAAGACAGCTTTCAAATTTGTTACATAGGCAGCAGTCAGCCTTCTGCTTTTATTTAGAGAAAGCCTTTTCTCCCTCACTACCCTCTTTCCTGGACTATTAAGAAAATGTAATTTGGGGGAGACTGCTATGTTTAGAGTTTCCCTGGGTAATCTGAGAAAACTAAGACCACGCCTTTTGCAATTAAAATGTTAAAGTGGCTTCTTATAGCAGGAAGAAGGCAGGTTGTCAATGCATACATTTTATTTTTAAAAAGGGAGGTGAGAGAATGGAAATTTGAAAAATAAGTTTTATTGATGCTTTATAGTCATTTGTGGAAATAACACACACACACACACACACATTGAACCTTCCCTTGTATTAAAAAGTAACAAGTCAAAACAAGCAAGACAATGACTGTAGTTGAAAAACACATGCAACCTTCCACCTTCATTGTTCCCAATAGCTCTGCCAAGCACTGGGACCCGAATTATATAATATTTTCTCCAGTACCCCATTATTGGTTTTCCATTTTAAAACATTTTTGAAGGATTTAGACCCTTGAAGGCATCTGGAATATTGGGTTCAGTTCTGGGCACAACTTTGAGGAAGGTCATGGATAAGCCAGAGCATGGCCGGTGGAGGGTGACCAGGATGCTGAATAATATTGATTCTATGGCAGATAAGGTGGCTTTAAGGAACTGGGAGTGTTTAACAAGAAGAAAAGAACACAGCAGAGGAGGAGCGGGATGGGGGGGTGGGGTGACAGAGAGAATGAGGATGTGATAGCTGTTGCTGCATTTAAGTACTCATAAGGCCCTCATGTGGAAGAGGGTTTTGCTTACTTCTGCTTGGTTCCAGAGGGCAGAGAGGAAGATTTAGTCCTGATGCAAGGAAAAACTCCTTCAAAACCAGAGTTGTCACTATGCCCAAAGGGCTATGAACTATGTTCAAAGGGCTAGAAAACTATGCGTACCCTTTGATCCAGCAATGCCACTGCTAGGTCTGTATCCCAAAGAGAGAAAAAGGGGCAGAGGGGACCTATTTCGACAAAAATATCTATAGCAGCTCTTTTTTGTGGCGGCAAAGAATTGGGAATTGAGGGGATGCCCATCAATTAGGGAATGGCTGAACAAGTTGTGGTGTATGAATGTAATGGAATACTATTGTGCTATAAGAAATGGTGAGCAGGCAGACTTCAGAAAAACCTTACTCACGTGAACTGATACAAAGTGAAGTGAGCAGGACCAAGAGAATGATGCTCAGAGTAACAGCAATATTGTATGATGAAGGATTGTGAATGACTTAGATATTCTCAGCAATACAATGATCCAAGTCAATCCCAAAGGATTCACATGCTATCCACCTCCAAAGAAATGATGTTGCCTAAATACAGAGTGAAGCACACTATTTTTCTTTCTCTTTCTTCCTTCCTTCCTTTCTTTTTTTGTTCTTCTTGCACAAGATGACAAATATGGAAATGTTTTACACGACTGCACATGTAAAAAAATTATTCACCAGCATTTTTCCTCCACCAGGATAAATGAATCTCCAAGCATCTTTAGAGAAAAGAAAAAGAAAAAAGAAAACTAGAATTGTTCCAAAGAACAATTCTTTGGGTGCCCCTTACTAGAGGCCTTCAAGCAAATGTTAAATGACTGCTTGTCAAATACACTGTAGTGGGAATTCTTTCTTTGTTTATTATGAGTTGGATGAGATAGCCTTTGAGATCACCTTCAACTCTGAAACTCTGTGATCCTGCGAAGGAGTTTCTAAATCCACAAAGAGTGAAGTTGTGTGAGCTCTCACCATAAAAGACCCACCTACTTATTGAGCCTCCTTAAAATAACTTGAAAGAGGAAGATGATGCCAGGGCTGTCACTCAGATTTTTATCATCCAGAAAATCATCCTCTGTTATAAAGTTTTCTTGATTTGTTTAAACAGAGGAACTGAGCTGGAAGTTTGCCATCTTGAAATTAAAAACCACATAGACATTCTGGTTTACATCAGAGTTGAAAAAGTATGAAAAAAACTGCCTCTGTCGTCTGTTATTCAAAGAAAAGGGAACATTTATGCTGTTCCTTGGGGCTTCACAGCAACCAAAGCTTTATAAAACTTCACAAGAAAATATTGTTCCACTTTTGACTTTGCCCCTTTCCTTTTCCAGAAATACCCCTAAGATAATGCTGTTTGCTTATTACTAAAGTTGAATGTAGATTATAACACAATTACAATGGTGTCAAAAATTTATTCCACAAACCCCAGTAATACACACAAGGAAAACACAGGTCAGCCTTGGGAAATTGCCCAACCCTACCGTCATCTCCTTCAAACATTTCTCTGAATGTGCGTCCTATCCCACAATGAACAGATTTGATATTCACCTCTGATATTTGACATTCACCTCTGATGTTATCATCTCTGATAATTAAGTGACAGAGGAGTTGGGGATGGCATTATTTTTCCTTGCCCACTTATTAAAGTTTGTGAAAATGGGTTACAAAAGGCAAGGAAGGGGATGTCACAGATGAGATTGAAACTGGAGAATGTTTTCATCCCCAGACTCATACCCAAATGGACTAGATCATCATGATGTATTCATGGGATTTTCTCAAGAACTTTACAGATGGAGCATTATTGTGCTGATATTTCACAAGAAGAGAACAAGTCCAATGGAAAAGTCAGAAGGAAGGAACCATGGCAGAGAGGATGTCATGATGAACTCAGAGTTAATAAGCCTTGTGTTCCAGTCCTGAACCCCAGTCTCTGAAGCTCAACTCAAGGAATCCATTCCACATGAGGTTTGTTCCTAATATCGTTCCCGCTCACTATTGCTCTTTTAAAAAGACAGAACCAACAGCACCAGCCAGTCCCCTTGCAGCTCATTGCATTCCACAAATGCTGTTTGAGATAAGATGAAAGAAAAGGGCAAGTTCCACTGACAGGTTCTTCTCTCTATTTCTCAAAATTAGGACAATCAGAGAAGAGTAAGGGGATACATACCCAAGGAGGTACAAGGGGGAAAGTACAACTGGCTCACACTTTCCCCAGCCCAACCCATTTTGACCTGGTGCCCAGGAATTCTGGTCCCTTTAATATACATTTCGCCACATAATCTATAGGAAGACCACACTCACATATGAAAATGTTCACCGTCCAAACCACAGTCAAGGAATGCTTTCCCAGAGGACAGAGAAGCTTTATGGGTTCTATAAAAAGTTACTGGCACTGCAACATACTATCATCGTGGGATAAATTACTGATCTGCATGTCATCTCTGGACTGGCTGGGACAGAAGCCAAGCACAACCCTCTGCACTGTGCACCCAGGCCAGGGACGCCAATTTCACACCACCTTTTTTGCCATGCATTTCCATTCTTCCTGGTATTGTGGGTTCAAATCCTTGAAAATAACTTTTTAAAATACCCTTACTTCCATACATCAGTCTTCCAGTGGTCAGTACTAGTTATGGCTAAAAGTAAGGAGCTGAGAATTGAGTATAGAGATGGTATCAAGCTCTTGAATGTCAGGGGGGAGGTAGTATGGTAAACTGGAACTTGGATTGAGATGACCTGAATTCAAATCTTGCCTCTTCTACCTACTACTTGATTATCTTTGGGAAAGTTTCCTTGCCTCCTGGGTCTGTTTCTTCTTCGTCTCACATCACCTTTGTATACCTGTTTATGTCCTCCTGTCAAAAGAGAGAGGCTTGGATTGCATGCCTCTAAGTAATGTACCTCCCTATGGTATCATAGTTCTGGAGCTATAAGGGACCTCAGATGCCATATAGTATAATCTAATTTTACCAATGAGGAAACTGAGACCTGAGAAATTTAAATTATTTGCCCAAGGTCATACAGGTTAGTAAGCACAGAAACTGGATTTAAAGCTAGGCTCTCTGACTCCAAAATCATAGCTCATTCAATTATATTGTCATCATCTTTCTTCTTCCTCCTCCTCCTCCACTTTTTCTCCTTCCTTTCTTCTTCTTGTTCCTCCTTTTTCTCAACTCCTCATCCTCCTCTTCCGCTCACTTCCTTCTGCCCCATTTTAAGTATGCCAACATGAATTCCTTTGCAAAGTGGTTGCCCAATTATTTCATCCTCATAAATTCATCAGTCCACTTTTTAAGAAAAAATAAATCAACAGCATAGGAAAGTTGAGGAAGGTAGCAAGTCTCTGTTCAGTACAATGCAGACTCAGAGAATCCCAGAATTGGAAGGGGCCTCATGGGCCATCTAGCCCAACTCACCAATCTCACCAATCATCTCCTTTGCAACGTACCCAGAAAGTGGTCACCCAACCTTGCCTTGTGTCCAGCTTTAATTGTCAGAAAGTTGTTCCTGGCATCAAGTCTAAATATGTCTCTCTGAAACTTCCATTGGTTGGTGTTATTTCTGCTCCTCTGGGGCCAAACAGAATAAACTGAATTCTCTGGCACATGGCAGCCCTTCAAATACTTGAAGAAATCAATCATGGAAATCACTAAAGCTCTTCTACAAACCATACAGCTCCAGTTCTTTCAAGCAAGTCTCAGGGAAAAAAAGGGTAGCGTGGCCAGGCTGAAGACTGGAAAGAATAATGGATCTAACATTGGAGAACCAGGGTTGGAATCTTGATTCCACTACTTATTATCTATAAGACCTTGGTCAAGTGACTTCCCCTCTAGAGATGTTAGTTTCCTCCTATGAAAATGAGAGGTTTTGAATAATGGCCCTCCCAACTATAAATTCATGACCTACACCAATGAGTCAAGGATTCTTGATTTTGTTGATAGAATATTAAAGATCACAAATCATATTATAAAAATTAGCAGCTAAGAGAGATTTGCCTGAGGTTCTAGGAGGTTGCCCATTGGTCTCTCAATTAGTAAGTGGGAAGTCAGTATTCCACAAAATTAGAGAATCCCAGAATCTCCAAGGGCTCAGTGGGTAGAGTACCCTGCCTGGAGTCAGAAAGATACATCTTCCTAAGTTCAAATCTGGCCTCAGACAATTACTAGCTGTGTGACCCTGGGCAAGTCATTTAATCCTGTCTGCCTCAGTTTCCTCATCTGTAAAATTAGCTGGAGAAGGAAATGGCAAACCACTCTAGTATCTTTGCCAAGAAAAATCCATAATGGGGGACACAACTGAAAAAAATGACTGAACAAACAGAATCTCCAAATTAGAAGAGAGCCAGAAATCATCTCGTCCAACCCACACCTGAAAAACAAATCCCTCTTCCCTTGAGGAATTTATGAAGGAAGTTTTAATGTGAGTCACAGGTTGAACGTCCCTATCACCCATTATATAACTCCTATGGTGAAGGGCAGCTACTCTGTCTAAGAAATCCTTCAAGGCTCCAAGAACTTTAATTTCATGCATTCCCTTTCCTCCCCCCACCCAAAAAAAATCCAAAAAACCAGAAATCTCATAGCTAGGAACTGTGGATAGTCTCACCCAGGTCACATCCGGAAAGTCCCACTGGCCATATGGAACCTTGGTTTTCATCAACACAAACCCTAGCGTCTGACCTTCTCTTCCTAGCCTAGGCAGCATAGTGGGCAAAGAATTCATGTGGAGAAACAGGAATGGGAAAAGTAAGTCTGTAACCCTGCAGCTTTTCTCCTGTTTCTATCATCTTCTCTTAGTTTGTAAGCTACTCGCTCCTGTCAAATGGTTTGTCTCCATTCCTGTTTTCCAGCTGTGCAGAGCCCCAGGCTAAAGGTTCACAGCTGAGATGTATTCTAAATATATGAATGTCTACATTTGCACTTTGAGGATCTGGGATTTCTTCCATATGAGAACGGCCCCCCACCACCACCACACCCATCATCAAAACAAATCACAATCTGTCTGCAACTTACAGAGAGTTCTTAGTTGCCTCGGAATCAGAGAAGAGTCTTGTCTATTCACGTATACTAGTGTCAGAGACAAAACAGGAACCCAGGTCTTCCAGTATTGTGTCGATTATACATGTTAGTTCAAATATGCATGTAATTAATTTATGTATTGTATTGTGTGTGTGTGTGTGTGTGTGTGTGTGTGGTATTGATGCTGTATTAGAAGCCAAGAAGTCCTGAGTTCAAATCCTGCCTCAGATACTCACTAACTCCCTGGACAAGTCACTGTACCTCTCTCCAACTTAGTTTCCTCATCTGTAAAATGCGGATAATAACAGTACCTGCCCCACAGGATTATGAGGATCAAATGAGATGATGCCTGATTGCTTCGCGCGTCTTAAAGGCTATAGGTATTATAACTATTTTTATTAGTCAGTCAACCAGCATTTATTAAGTGTTTATTCTGGGCTAGAACTGTACTAAATGTTGGGGATACGAAGTAAGGCAAAAACATAGTCTCCAGTCTGTTGAAGAAACCAACATGGAAACCACTAAATACAAACAACATACGTTGTTGCTGTTGTTGTTCAGTCATTCAGTGACGTCTAACTCCTTGTGGCCCCACAGGCCCCTCTGTCCTCCTTTGTCTGGTGAAGTCTGTCCAAGTTCACGTTCATTGTTTCCATGATACTGTCTAGACATCTCATCCTCTCTACACGGTGCAAATGGAAGGTTGTCTTAAAGAGGAAGGCACTAGCAGCTGAGGGGACGAGAAGAAGCCTCCACAGGAGGTGTAATTTGAGGCTGGGTCTTGAAGGAAGCCGGGGAAACCAGGAGACGAGGCAAGGAAGGAAGGAATTATAAAACAAGTGTCTACCATCGGTGTACGGCTGTAAGCCATGGAACCTTGCAGGTGCTGAAGAATGAAGGATGACTTTGAGGGTAATGGAGAGGCATATGGAGAGTATGAGTGTGATACACTCACAAATAAGTACATAACGCATAACAAATGAGGAACAACAAAAGAATTAGAAGAGAAGATATTATTTTTTTAAAAAAAGATTGATTAAAGAAGATGGACTAGTTACAAGGTTAGAGCTCTGAACAACCATGGGACAGCCCACACGATGGCGTGCTCCAATGGTATCCTTGAGATATCAACAGAAAGCAAGAAAGGGTACCATCAAGTTCACACTGTACCTAAGGGAAGTCACATGGCACAGATCAGCATTCCTGGATGCATCTGTATCCATTTCAAGTTTTTGAGCAAAACATATATATATATATATATATATATATATATATATATATATATATATATGTATATATATGTATATATATGTGTATATATATATAGTATATATATGTATATATATATATATATATATATATATACGTCTTTATGGTTTACAAAGCACTTTACACATGTTTTCTCATTTGATCCTCACAATAATCCTAAAAGGTAGGTGCTATTTTTATCCCCACTTTATAGATGAGGATGACGAAGCTGGGGGTGAGGAGGAGTTAAATGACTTGGATTTCTTTGAATTTCTTTTGCCAGAGAAGAAGCAGTGGAATAGAAGATCTCTGCTTTCCTAGAGTCCACAATATCCAGGGGACTTAGTCTTCAACCTTGCTGGCCTTCATAAAGTCCCAAGTGTGTGAAAGAGTGGATCTCAGAAAAAGTCACTGGCAAAGGGAGAGGTTGACAGGGATAAGCCTCAAGAACATTCTCAAGTCTTAGCAGTGGTAAACAGGCTACATCTGGACAATCCCTCCCAGCAGAAGGGCCACCACTGAACCACTAGACCATCTGCAGAAAGGCAACACAGTACAGGGGAGTAGATAGGGCACAGGACTTGGAATCAAGAGGACAAAGGATCAAATCCCACCTCAGGTAGCTCATAGTTCTGTGATACTAGGTAAGTTATTCCCCCCCCTCCAAGCCTCAGTTTCCTTATCTGTAAAATGAGGGGGTTTGACTAGAAGGCCTCCAAAGCCTCTTCTGGCTCTCAATCTATGACTCCCAGATGACCCCAATAAGAAACACTGGGTGTGGATTCCCTTCAGGCCATCTGTGCTCTGGGAGCCTCCTAATAGCAGACATGACGCTGCCTCCCCCTGTTGGGAGGCAGCCCATTGTTTCAGAAGGAGGAGATATAAAACTACCCTCCTAACTGTGAGAACTCGCATGCCAAATCATTGACCCACTTGATCCCTCAACATCAAGGCCAAACCTTAATTCTCCCATCCCAGAGGAGTGATTTGCTAGCTGGGACGGTGGCTTTGCACCCCTTCCTTCCCCACTCCCCCCATCCTGCACTAATACTGACAAGATCAATACCAGGCCTTCAGGATGGAGGAGTAGGAGGAAATGAAGCTGCGTCCAGCTCTCCTGAGGACTGTCACCATGACAAAGGGGGATGTTACAAAGCGATTACAGACTGAACACACAGTAAATAAATCTGCCATGACCTGGAGACACAGCTGCCTCCTACTCCTCTCAAAATGGCGGAGCTCAGCATGAAGGCATGAGAGGAGGTGGATGGCTTTGGGCTCAGCACCATCATCAAATTCAGCAAATTTTTCAAGGTTGGGAGTTGTTCTGGCTGCTGAGCAAGTGTGTGTGCCTGTGTGTCTTTGTGTCTGTGTCTGTGTGTTAGGGAAAGTAACAATCAAGCCACAACAAAGGTATAATGGTGATTTTGAAAGCCCTGATAACTTAAGTGGAATATATTTAGACTATTCAGGACCTACCCCCTACATTGGGGCAGAGGGGCGGGGGGCAGCTAGGTGGTAGATACAGCCATGGGCCTGGAGTCATGAAGACCTGAGTTCAAATCTAGCCTCAGGTACTTACTAGCTGTGTAACCCTGGGCAAGTCACTTAACCCCATTTGCCTCAGTTTCCTCATCTTATAAAATGAGCTGGAGAAGGAAATGGCAAACCACACCAGTATCTTTGCCAAACCCCAGATAGGGGTGCAAAGATTCAGACATGACTGAAAAGCAATTGAACAACAAATAACACCACACCTCCTACATGAGACCTTCCCAGATTTCTCCATTGTTAATATGCTCACCCATTGCAACATAAGGTCATAGATTTCAAGTGGGAAAGGACCTTAGAGGTTGTCCAATCTACGTCTCTCATTTTATAGGTCAGAAAACTGACACTAAGAGACTGGCCCAGGATCACACAACCAGTAAGTTTCTGAGGAAGGATTTGAAGTCAGAATTCCCCGACTCTAGGTCTAGTGCCCCATCCACTTTTCCACTTTGCATTACTCAGAATATACTTTGCATTTACTGACTTGTGTCCTCTGGGGAGACAATAGGACAGGACAAAGTAAGCTAGCCATGGAGACAGAAGACTTGGTTTTGTATCCCACCTCCACCAAGTCAAGTCTAATAGACGAGTGTTTATTAAATGCTTAGTAGGTGCCAGGCACTGTGCTAAGGGCTGGGAATACAAACACCCAGTCAGGTCAAGTTGACAAGCGTTTATTAATGCATTTTTCCCGCCATCCCCACAGCCTGGAATTTTCTTCCTCCTCATCTCCATCTACTGGCTTCTCTGCCTTCCTTTAAATCCCAAATAAAATCCTACCCTCTCCAGGAAGCCTTGCCCAACTGCTCTTAATTCTAGTGTCTTCCCTCTCTTACTTACTTCCTATTTATCCTGTCTAAAGCTTGTTTGTACATATGTCTTCATGTGCTATCTCCCCAATTAGACTATAAGCTCCTTGAGGGCAAGGACTATCTCACACCTCTTTCTTATATCCCTAGCACTTAGTACAGTGCCTGGCACATAGCAGGTGCTTACTAAATACATATTGACCAACCATTGACTGACTGACATAGTAGATATCACTCTGAACTTGGAGACAGGAAAACCTGAGTTTGATACCCGCCTCAGACCCTTACATTCATGTGACCCTGCGAAATTGACTTGGCTACTTTCAGCCTCAATTCTCTTATCTGTAAAAGGGCAGTTAAAAATAGCACCTGCCTCACAGGTTTATTATGAGAATCAGATAAGATTCCTTAAGCAAAGCCCTTTGCAAACCTTAAATCATGTGCCATGCTAGCTCCCAATAATAAATGTCGTGTAAATTGCATTGAATAGGTCCAAAGGTTTGTCTTTCTTCCTATTCCCCTTCGAATGAGGCAATGCTAGCAATAGTCAGGGTGTCTAACTTGCCGTTACGTTTACAAACTACTTTATAAATATTAGCTTATCTGATCCTCAAAGCAGCTCCATAACCTCAATACCATTATTTTTTAAGATTTATTTTATTCTGAACTTAGGAAGAAAAAATATTATTATCCCCATGTCACACAAAGGAGGAAATCAAGGTACAGAGACATAAAATGATTTGCCCATAACTAGTAAATATCTGAGTCAGGACTTAATCCTGGGTCTCCCTGACTCCAAAGCCAGGGCTCTGTCCATCACTCCACACTGTCGCTAACAGCTTTACATTTCCATGTGCACCTAAACACAGTACCTGGCACATAGTAGGCACTTAATGCATTTTACTGAATTGAATAAAGAGCTTTTAAGGTTTTGCAAAGTGTCAATGAGCAGGAAGTATTAAGGATTTTTTTTATATTTGTAACCCCAACATTTAATAAAGGTTTTTAGGTATAGCAAGGACTTAGGCTAATAGGGTCATATATTTAGAGTTGGAAGGGACTCTGGAGGTCCCTTCCACCAACTCTGTCATGACAGAATAAGTGACTTGTCAGGATTTGAACCCAGGTCCTCTGACTCTAAATCCAGCGTTCTTTCCATTGTATGACTTAATGATAGGGAAAAGGACCTGGGTTAGAGAATCCCTTTCCTTATTATTTCATCGGTATGGTGAGAGAAATTAATATTATATTTTTATATTAAGAACTAATTATTAAATTGGGATCCAGGCTTAGCTATTTTTATTTCCTCATGAAGGCCCAGCTCTTGTTAAAGTCTTTGAAGATCATACACAGTAACGGCAACCTTGCAAGATGATCAACTATGATAGACTTAGCTCTTCTCAGCAATACAGTGATCTAAGACAATTCCAAAAGGCTCATGATGGAAAACGCCGTCTACATCCAGAGAGAGAACTATGGAGTCTGAATGTAGATCAAAGTGTGCTATTTTCACTTCCCTCATCTTTTTGTAGGGTTTTTTTTTGTTTCTTCTCATACAACATGAATAATATGGAAATATGTTTTAATTGATTGCACATGTATAACCTATATCAAAGTGCTTACCGTCTTGGGGAGGAGGGAGAGAAAGGAGGGAGGGAGAAAATTTGGAACTCAAATTTTCATTAAAAAAACTAAGGTTAAAAATTGTCTTCATATGTAATTGGAAAAAATAAAATACCATTTAAAGGGGAAAAAAATCAATAAATTGAGCAAACCCCAAATAAAATAAAGTCAGTCTCTGAAAGACATGACTAATTGATGAGATTACGCCTAGCCCTAAGCAACATGCTAGTCGATCTTGGGCAGGACCCTACCCAACTAGAAGACTGAATTTCTGTTTAGAGTATATACGAATCCAGTCTGAGTGAGTGGTTACCCTGGGGAAAGGAGCTCCTGTCCTTGTACCCCTCGATTAGAGTTTATGGTGACCCAGCTCATGAAGGAGAAACCAGCCACTGGCTGCTGAGTCTCATGATCAAGCCAGGTGCTCATCAGGAGGAGCTAAAGACTTCTAGCCCACTCCTCATTAAATGTCCACCAATCAGAGTTGATTTTCGTTAGTTGGGGCATTCCCTTTCAGAAAGATATTTAAGGTTCTCAGGGTCTCCACCGGGGATCTTTGGTTACCAAGAGAAACCACTGACCATTAATTTATTGATTGCCAGCTAGCCTAATTAAGAAATTAATTAATTACCCAGAAACTCTGTTTCTCAGGGGTTTTTCATTCATCACAATGGAGAACTCCCAGGTAGAGAAATATTCTCTCCCAGTTCAATTCAACACCTTCTCAGTAACCTAGAGTCCTTAACAGCTGCCTGAGACACTGAGAGGTTAAGTAATCTGTCCAGGGCCCCACAGCCAATAGCTAAAAGTATCAGAACTTGAACGTGGGTCCAAGGGTAACTCTATACTAGGCAAAACTGCTTATAAACAAGTGTTAATTTAGTTTCATTTAGTTGGTACAAAATCGATGCTTCTTCATATGCCCCATTGAGATAAAATAGCAGAATGTGTGTAGAGTTGTTTTTTGTTTTGAACTGAGAAGCCTGAGCTACACAGACCACCAATAGTAGACACAGACACTCAGCATGAGAGGGGGACCTGCTTGGAGCCCCTTCAGCTATCCTTTCCCAGCAGGACTCCCCGACCCTACCTAGAAGCTTCAGAAATTTTGTTGATGGCAGAAAACCAAGAGAACCAGGAAAGATACAGCCTACTTAATGCAGATAAAGCCATCATCTATCAGTATTGAGTGTCTGGCCCTAAGGGTTCATTTATCAAGTGCATGGACTCCAGGAATGTGATACTTCATGACCACAGCCCTTGTAAATGCATCCATCCTAGGCAGAGAGATGACTTCTCTAAGTGGAAGGTGGCAAGATGAATGGGTTACATTTCCCACAGATACGTTGAATGGCTTCTTAGATCCTATTCATCTTTATTCGAGAAACCTTCTCACTCTCTTTGCTGCTTCTTCTCTCCCCACCCTTTTTTTTCCATTCATTGTCTAAACCCTGACAGGTTGCTAAAGCCATCAGCTTTGTTCTCTCTGGAGCCCTTCATGAAAACACAACACTTCTCTCTACAGGGAAGAAAACTGCACAATCCAATCTCCTCACTGGTTCCTTGGTGACAAGTATGTAAGAGTTGTTAGCTCTGACTGGAGACTGTTGGATATGCTCCAGATGATAAAGCATTTTCCTCAGGCAGTAATGTGATAAGAGTCATAGACCGAGGAAAAACCACGGAGAACATTGGTCACATCATCAGAGAATCTCAGAGTTGGAAGGGATTTCAGAAGCCATCTAGGTCATGGGTCTCCTGAACAATACAGCAGGCAAGAGACCATCCAAGTTTTTTTTAATAGCACCCAGTGAGGGTGAGTGAATTACTTCTTGAGGAGGCCACTTTGGATTGTTTTAATTTTTTTCCCTAGTATTTACTTTTGTAAATATAGGACTTCTCAGGTTATTCCACTAATTTAATAATAATTACTTTTGTTAGGTAAAAACACTCCTTAATTGTATAAATCAGAACTGGGTGTGAACAGGACCTGTATACCTCCTTGATTCAAGCAAAGCCATTTTGGGAGAGGCTCAGTAATACCCTGAGAAACTTGGGAGAAACTATCGCAGAATCCAATATTCTAGTTCTAAAAGTCTAGACGTAGAGACAAAGAAGTGGGATCATACTGGCAAGGTCCAGCAGCTCAGAGGCAACTTTTTTATTATTATTATACTACATTCTGGAAATGCTTGTTTTATTCCATAAATTTAAAACTAAATAAATAAATAAATTTTTTAAAAACAGAAAGAGAAGGTTGGAGCTGTGGCAGAAAAGATATCAAAGAGAGCCATTGGCTCACAGGCATCTTAGAGAAGAGTAGGCTGATGCCACTATCTATGCCCACCTACTCAAGGACTAGGGGAAGTTCCAAAAAAATGTGTGTTCTTTGCCCAACTTTCCCTACACTGTTTATCTATCCCCAAACTTTATAATGTGCTTCATTCAATGCTGCTTCAATGTTTCTGAGAAACTGAATTTTGCCTCAACCACAAAGAGGCAGGAGTTAAAAAGAGATACATGTTCATGTAGGTGGCTCAGTGGTTAAAGTCAGAAAGACTCATTTTCCTGAGTTCAAATCTGGCCTCAGACATTCACTAGCTGGTTGACCTGCTCAATTCACTTCACCCTGTTTGCCTCAGTTTCCTCATCTATAAAATGAACTGAAGGAGAAAATGGCAAACCACTCCAGTGTCTCTGCCAAGAAAACCCCAAATGGGGACACAAAGAGTTGGACATGATTTAAAACAACTAAATAACAACCCCCCCAAAAAAGGCAAAGAGCCAAACCACAGTCCAAATGTTAGGAATTTTCTTAATGGGGGACTCAGAGCAATTGTGACTGTCCTCTTAAGTTTTTATCTAAAAAAAATTCCCCAAAGTTGTTGAGGAGAGAACCACATGAACTTTAGGTGCCATCATATTGCTAATAGGCTTAAAACACATAATTATTTCTCATAATATATTTAACCTAAATCTACCTTTCATCAACTTCCAAGTAGTGATTATAGTTCTTCCTTCTTAAAAATGATTCTAATCTTCTTCCTACATGACAGGTCTTTAAATGCTTGCAAACAGCGACCGTACCAAGCTTCTCTTTCCAGGTTAATTACCCTTCGTTCTTTCAACTGATCATCATATAACATAAACGATGTTTTTCATCACCCTGGATGCCATCCAGTAGACACTCTAACTTAACGATATTCTAAAATTCAGTGCCCAAGACTACACACAATACTCCAGAAGGACTCAGAAAGGCTGAGGACCCTGGGATCATCACCTCCCTAGTCCTTGATTCCCTCTCAATATTGCACTCGCTTTTTTGGCTTTCTCATCACACTATTTACTCATTAAGCTTTCAGTCCACTAAAATCCCCAGATCTTTTTTTACAGAAAAAATTGCTATAAAATTTCTTAAATATATAAAAAACAGGGCGACAGAGAGGTCAAATTATTTGCCTAATACACAGGTGATCCATCCAGGATTTCCTCATAGGAAGCATTGTAGCAAAGTGCACAACTATATTTGCATTCATCGAAAACCTGGGTTTGAATCCTGCTTTAGACACAGCTTTATCATCTTGAGTAGTGTTTTAACATCTCTGGGTCTCTGTTTCCTCATTTATGAAATAAGGGGATAGACTCCAAGACTTCAAAAGTCCCTTCCAATTCTAAGTAAATGATCCTATAATTCTAACTCAGTTCTCCTTCTGTCTCCCAGGCCACTATTCCTCATCTGAAAAGAGAGATAGTAACTACTAGCATTACCTACTTCCTAGGGTAGTGCCCAGGAAAGTGCCTTGCAAATCTTAGAGCCGTCACTAGAATGTAAACTACCTGAGGACAGGAACTGGCTTGCTTCCTTCTGCTTGCATGTTCAGCACTTAGCACAGTGCTTGGCACATAGCAAGCTTCTAATAAATGCTCTATCTGCCTAGCTATCTATCTAGATATCTTTCATTTTACCTCTCTGTTAAAGGAATAAAGACCAGAGAGGGACTAACCATGGAAGAATATTGGAAGCAAATATGCAGCATGATCACAAATATTCTTTCTCTGCAGGCCAAATCTTATAGTCTTTTTTTTTGGTATCTTAACTATTTGGCCTTCTACCGATATTATTAACTCTTTGCCCAACCTACCCCCCAAAACCTCACCTGCACAAGCCTTGCTTTGGGAATGGTCATGGGTTTTGGAGACTAAGGGCTTTTCTCTTTTCCCTAAGCCCTGAACTGTGTTTGGACCTTGCCAAATCAGAGATTGGCCTGGAAAATCTCTAATTAGCTAAGTTCAAGGTCGAGGCCCCTCTGGCCTTCAGCACTAAGCATATTAACTGACACTTGTAGCCAAATCCACTTGGGCCATTTCTTCAGAAAGGCCAATCCTCCTCCTTAGAGATGAGCAGGCTTTTGTTTTCCTGACTGG
This sequence comes from Trichosurus vulpecula, assembly GCF_011100635.1. NCBI lineage: Eukaryota > Metazoa > Chordata > Mammalia > Diprotodontia > Phalangeridae > Trichosurus > Trichosurus vulpecula. The sequence continues at coordinate 45,783,826 of NC_050573.1, read as the reverse complement.
TCAGGTGGTGAGTATGGCTATAGACTCTGGAAGCTTATTTAAAGAAGGGCCCACAGACAACAGCACCCTGGGATTGACCTCCACCAATGAACAGAAGCACCTCCTCTTGTTGGCCTGTGCCATTACATCCCCACCATCTTTGCCAAAACTGTTTCCCCATGCCTGGAATACATACCCTCCTCCCCTCTGTCTCTTGGAATCTCCATTTTTTCCTTCAGAACTCAGCTGAAGTGCCACCATCTACATGAATCCTTTCCTGATTCTGATCAAATGGGATCATAATATTTGTAAAGGGCTTAGCACAGGGCCTGACACATAGTATGTGTTTAATTAATGCTTCTTCCTTTCTCCCTACCTCCCCCACCATCCCCCCAGCTGTTAGCTCTCTTTCAAACAATTATTATTATTATTATATTGCATTTATTTTATATGTGTATATGTGTATATATGTGTATGTGTATGTATGTATGTGTACACGCATACACACACACACCTATAGCAGTATAGGTACATATACCTATTCCTATATACACATATACACACATGTACATATATGCATATACAAATATATACACACATGTACATATATACATACATGCATGTGCACATACATACACACACATGTATACAAGAGTTCTAGATCTGGAAGGTCGGACCTGAAAAGCCATATAGTCCAAACTGCCCATTGTACTGATAACAAAAGTGAGGCCCGTGGAGATTACATGAATTGCCAAAGATTATATGGGCAATAAGCCACAAAGGTGGGATCTGAACCCAGGGCCTCTGACTTCAAAGCCAACGTTCTTTCCTCCATGCTTCCTTGCTTCCTGTGAGATATGAGGAAAAGATAAAAAACACAAAAGTGTTTCATTTAGGCACATTCCCACTCAAATGTAAGTTCTTTAAGTGCAGAGATTATTTTGACCTTCTTTTGTATCCTCCGCACTTAGTACAGTGCCTTGCACAGAGTAAGCATTTAATAAATGCTTTTACTAACTCGAAGTTAACCAGGTAATTAAGCAACTCTTTGTTTTGCTTTGCCTATGCAAAAAAAATAAAAAAAAATGCAGGACCATCCAGAAAAAAATCAGGGAGACTGCTTACTAAGGAGCCAAGGGAAGGGAATCTATGTCAATGGAAGCTGTGCCCACCGAGAAAATCTCATATCCTTGGAAACAACCAAAGACAGAGATTTGAAAAGTGAAGATAGACAGGCTGAAATGATTCTGAGGACAGTGCTGCTTCTTCGGGGGATTGAATCATGAATGCCAGCATTTATGACAAGGCAGAGAAAGATCTATAAGCCAGAGAGAAAGGAAGGGCACATTCATAGCTTCTTCTGAATTTCCTCTTGGTTTCTCTGGATCACAGATTTAGACCTAGAAGTGACTTTAGAGGTCATCTAGTTCAAGCCCCTCTCAATTTTAGATGAGAAAACTAAGCCCTAAAGGGGCTAGTGACTACCTCATGGCATCCCTGGCTTCCTTCGATATAAGCTAAAATACCCCTTCTACAAGAACAGTTTTCCAACCCCTCTCAAAGCTAGTGTCTTCCCTCTAAGATCTCTGAGATAACCTCTAATTTAATCATATATATATATATATAAAATCATACACATATACATAAACATATATATGACATAGACAAACATATATGTATGTGTGCAAATGTTATAGATGTGTATAGATGCATGCAAGTAGATAAATATATGAATGAATGGATAGATTAGTAAGTGAATGGATAGACAGATAGATGATAGATAGACAGATAGATAGATAGATCGATCTCGTTTATACATAGTTATTTGTATATGGTATAGATCTTGTTTGTACATAGTTGTCCCATTAGATTGAGCTCTTTGAGACAGGAAATTCTTTTGCCTTTCTTTGTATTCCTAGTGATTTGCACCTAGCACAAAGTAGGTGCTTAATAAATATTTATTGGCTGACATTTGAGTGATTCTCATTCCATATCCACCACTGTTTTTCTACTACACTCTCTGCTTCTGTGGGCCCCTGTGTAAGAGCAGAGCCCACCTATGGGGAGTGGGGAAGAGTGAGTCAAAAAGAGGGACCCTCTCTGAGAGGTTCCAGCTCTGCCTCCCTCGCCCCACTCCTAGGTACAGCTTCCTTGCCCTTTGCCCCATCAGGCCCTTCTGAAAAAGGAGCCATGATGTACAGGGGAAGCATTCAATAAATGTGCGTTGATCGATTTGCCAGAAAGAAAGTTGAAGTCGAAAGATAAAAATTCTCCTGTTCACTCTGTGCATGGTACACATCAAGATTTATTTGAGTAGCCATTTTTTAAACCATCCAAGGGAGTTGAGAGAGATGCCACCTGGAGAACTCTGCTCAATAACTTCTCTGTTATTTTTATTGATCTTTTTAAAATAAAATAAGAGAGTTCAATTGATTTAATACAACAAGGTTTAAAGACACCTTCTTGGTTTGCCTGGCATATTTTAAGGAAGGAATTGATTTTCCAAGGGATATAAATCCCTGACATATAACATTTAATAAAGATTAGACTTGTGTCAGAAACATGTAATAAATGGCGCAAGATCATAGGACCATGACCTAGAGTTCTGCCTGAAATTCAGCACCAAAAAAGACCATATTATAACAAGGAGGATGGCAATTCACAACACTAGAAGGGACATCATAAAGGGTATCACAGAATCACAGAACTGGAAAGGACTTTCTGAGGCAGCTAGTCCAACCCATACCTGACCCAAAATCCCTTCTACATCTTTGCTGACAAGAGGTCACCTAATGTCGGCTTTAAGACTCCCAGGTAAAAAGAACCCACCCCCTCCCAAGGCAGCCCATTGCCCTGTTAGATGATTCTTGTTGCTTTGAAGCTTGTTGTTTTTCTTGTTCTTGTTTCCTAGTATCAAGCCTAAATCTGTCTCTTTTGCAACTCAATAATAGCTAGCACTTATAATAGTGCCTACTGTGTCCCAGGCACTACCCTAAGTAGGCACTTTATAAACATTATCTCATTTGATCCTCACAACAACCCTAAGAGGTAAGCGCTCTTATAATCCCCGTTTTAAAGATGAGGGAACTGAAGCAAATAAAGGTTTAAGTGACTTGCCTAGGATCACACATCTAGTCTGAGGCTGGATGTGAACTCAGGTCTTCCTGACTCCAGGCACACAGCTCTATCCACTAGCTTCCAAGAAGACCTAGAGAAGACATAGGATAACTATCTTCTAGGATTTAACGACGTTATCATGTAAAAAGAGCTTAGGCTTTTTCTGCTTGGCCCTAAAGGACAGAAACAAGAGCAAAAAGTGGAAGCTGAAAAGAGGCAAACATAGGCTTGAGGTCAGTAAAAGTCTTCCTAACAGTAAGAGTTGTCTAGAAGTGGGATGGGCTGTCTTGGGTGGTAGGTGACCTTCAGATGAAGGCAGAATGACCCCCTACTCGGTTGTGATGCAAATGGGATTTATACTCAAGTATATATTTATATTTCAGATGTATTTATATTCAAGGATTGATTCAAGTAGGGAAGGCTTCCAAGGTCCCTTCCAGCTCCGAGCCCATATGATTTTGAGAAAGCATTTTGTAAACCTTTTAATTCACTTCCTAAATGTGAAGTCAATAAATGAACTCTTGACAGTGCCCAGGGACAAAAGCTATAAGCCCCTTTCCTTCTGATCTTTGGAAAAGACAGATCTATTCCTACCTCATGGGGTCATTAGATGTCATCACTATGCCTTCGGGCTCTTAAAGGAAAAGTATAGGGAGCACAGTACCTCCTCATATGAGCAGCCCCTCAAGATATTCCATAAGGATCCAGAACTGGAAGGAACCTCAGAGGCCGTCTGGTCCAGCCCTTTCATTTTATAGGTAAGGGACCTAAGGCCCATGGATGTTAGCTTACTTGTCCAAGGTCACACAGGTAGGAACCATCATGGCATCACAAAATACCAGAGCCAAAAAACCCTCAGAGACCATCTAGTCCAACCTATAACTGAACGATTATCTCTCCAATATCTCTAACAAATGGTCATATCCTTTTCTGGAAGGATTGATGGAGGGAGTCCAGAACTGTGATCCCATTATTGAGAGAGGAATCCCAGTGTGGAAACTCCCTCTAACCAGACAGACCAACAGTGCAATCATGCCTTCTATTTTGAGTTGCATAAAACACCTGGGTTAAAATTGTGTCCTGAAGAGACATATGACTAGTATGTGTCAATAGTAAGACTTGAACCTTGGTCCTCCTGACTCAAAGAACGTCTTTTTATCCACCACACCATATTACTCCTCTCACATGTCTACAAATCAAATCAACAGATATTTATTAAACATTTTTATGTTCTGGGCAACTACTAAGCACTGGATATACAAATACAAGCCAAAAACAAAAAACAAAACCCTCCCTAGCTTCAAAGAGCTTACACCCTAATGAGGGAAGAGACCATCTATAAAACAGCTGACAGAGGCTAAGGGGAAGGAGGAGTTATCTGTGGTGGGGGCATTGTGACAAAGTCCAGAGAGTCAAAAGTAGATGTCATCCATTTTTAATACAAAGAATGTTTGTGTTATTTCTTTACCAAAAACCTATGGCTTATCCATGTCCAACAGGACTGGAGGCTGGATTCAAAAACGGCAAACATCCGATCTATGGATGACTGCTTCATCTTTGTGGGGACAAGAGTGTAATCAGTCTCTATTCAATCATCATTAAGTGATCCTCAATCTATTTTCCTCATATCTATATATCTCTGTGCCTACACACATAAAAGTCATCAGGCCAAGAGAAAAATGTTTTATTAGTGTTCTTTCTGTACCCCTCCAGAGATTTGCAGAGATTAGGTTATTTCTGTAGAATACAAACTAGCCTCCTGATTTCTTTATGGTGAGGTGTTACTTGGCATGCACCCTGTTTTCAGACATTGTAGAATTTTCTTACATTGCTTTGGTAGCAGAGGGAATTGCATATGTCAATGCTGCAGGGTTACGTTAAGTCTGTGGAACGAGATGGAGGCATGTACTGTGGTAGAAGGCAAACTGGGCTACGATGGGGAGAGCCTTGGCCTGCCTACCCAAGGATCTCCCTTTCCTGGCCATCTGTGGATGGCCTCCTACAGATGCTATATTTTGCAAATAGAATGCAAGCTCCTTGAGGCTATTCATTTTTGCATGTGTGTCCCCAGAACGTGACATCAAATAAAAGCTTGTTGATTAATTGATCTAGAATCTATCCACAGATCCCAAGTTAAAAACTCCTGATCTTCTGCAACCTTCTCATTTCACAGATGATAAAACTGAGGACCAGACAGTTCAGATAACTTTCCTGAGGTTGCACAGGGAGTCAGGATTTGAGTCCAGGTATCAGGACTCCAAATCCAGAGTGCACTTTCTTCTATTAATACCCCTTCATCTGTAAAATGGGAATAATTACTATTTCTGTGAGCCTTAGTGGAGTTGTAAAGACCACAATATCAGAATTCCCTTTGGAAACCAAGTGCCTACAGTCAAGCAGAAGTGATAAGATATGTGCCCAGATAAATACAATGCTGTGCCCAGATAAATACATGCATCTGTTGGTATTCCTCTTGTTCGTGTCTCCAGCCCCATCTCTGAAGTTGAATACTCCAGAATACCTCCAAATCCCCTCATGAATAGCTATTTACAGGGTCACTCTGAAAACCTGTGAATTAATCTTTATCTTCTAGGCTACATCCCTAGCCAAGGTTAACCAAACCTTCCAAGGAACAATAGATTCATTCAAAGGACTTTAAAGGATCATTCCCTTCCAGGCAAGCCTTGCGCATAGATGGGAAGGCTAGCTGCCCACTCATGTGATTGAAGAAAAGATGAAAGGGTCCCAACTAACCATAAAGATCTGCTGCATAGACCTACCACAGTCCTGCTCTAGTTTCCCATCAAATATCTAATGAGATAATATTTATAAAATGTTTTGCACATAGTAAAGTCCTGACACTTAATAAATGATTTTCCCCCCTTCTCCCTATCTAGTATCATGGAAGGCTAACTGGAGCTTGAAGGACCTGACTTGCCTCAAGCCTCAGCTAAAATCCCACCTTCTGCAAGAAACCTTTCCTGATCCCCTTAAATGTTAATGCCTTCCCTCTGAGATTATTACCTCCGAATTAACCTGAATATGCCTTGTATATTCATATATACAATATGTATATTCATATACATACATATATTCATATATAGCTATTTGCATGTTATCTCCTTCATTAGATTATGAGCTTTTTGGGGCCAAGGACTATTTTTGCTTTTCATTGTATCCCCAACACTTAACAAGTACCTGTAGGCTTTCAATAAATATTTGCTGACAACTTATTGTCTTGGAAGGGTAGCCCTTATTAAAGAAGAAATAGAACACACAAAACAGGGTGGGAAGCAACCTTATGATATAAGAAACTATGCATTTAGGAGGACTTATGAGTTAAAAGGAGGAAGAATGCCTTTAAAAATTGCATGAGGATCAATAGAGGTGGAAATAAAGAGAGCTGCTTTATTACAGTAAATTGACATTATTATATAGTCAATTGACAGTCACTGTCAGTTTACTATAAATTATTGCAGTAAATTGACATTTACTACAAACCACCTAGACGGAAGAAGGAAATAGATGAATAGGTCAGGAAACCGATCACAAACAAGGCAGAGAGACAAATTATAGTAGTGATGGGAGAGAGGGAGATTCAATTACTCAAACATCTACCAGAACACTAAGCCTCTACAAAATCAAAGGAGCTAATTAATTCTTGTTTTGACAATAATCGTTTCATTCTTCAAAATGGAAAGGAAATGATGAAGAGAGCTGATTTCCTGGACCTGATTCCTACCCCCCCAAAAAGGATTTATTTATGAAGTGGAAATATTGGGAAGCTTGGGAAGAAGTGACAATTTTAAATTAGTGATAAAGCACTCATCCATCAGAAGAAAAAATACCAATAATAATGGTCAACTTATGTTCATTTACGGGAGGAACAAACCAAACTTCCAGCTACCATCAATAGACATTCCAGCAAGAAAGGAGGTAGTAATTGGACTGAGGATCTTCAGACTGTAGGGTCATTTCCCATATCATTTCCAGAAGCATTCTGTACTTTGAAAATGATAATAAAATGGAGGTCCAAGGAAGAAACTGTTTTCTACATCCATGACCTTGCCCTAATGTGAAACAAATGTGAGGCTACTGGTCTAGACCCTTCTGACAGGTGGCTTTGTACCTCTAAGAAAGTGTGTCAGCACTTTCTTTGAAGCACTGAACTGAAAAGAAGTTAGAGTTATCCAAAAAATAAGGAAGAAAAAAATTTAAAAAAAAAACATATAGGTAACCACTGGAGTTAACCCAATTCTAAAAGACTAATAACAGCACAGTGAGGGAGTGGGAAGGTTTTTTTTAATAAAATAGCCACAATTTGTAGAAATGCAAAAGGAGGCACTTTTGAGACTTCACAGAGCGTGTGGGTGGAGGAATGTTTATGAAAACATCTCTCGGAGCTTTGGTCTCTTTTATTTGAAGTATTCAAATTAAGCTTTGGTTTCCAGTTCTCATAACCTATTCGCTGGTGGCATATTAGTTTCAGTGGGAACTGAATCCTTAACAGGAACAGTGAATACTCACAGTTGAGCACGGAAAAAGAACCCCCCTGAAAAATTATCCCCCAGGGCAACAAATATCAGAGAGATGAGAAGTTGTTTGATGTTATTCATGAATAACGACTCTTCAGCTGTCCGCTGGACTGGCCACACCTTAGACTTCATCATCACCCGGAACTACACCACCTCCAAGGTCCTGACCTCTGAAATGAACTTGTCCAACCACAACTTCCTGTCCTTCCACCTCTCCCACAGCCTAAGGCCTACTCAAACTACTCTCTGTCCTCATCATAACCTTGTGTCCCTCCACTGCCCTTAGTTCTTCCATTTTTTCAGCCTCTTTTCTGGCATCCACCCTCCCCCTTTCTACCTCCTCCACTCCAAAGAGTGGCCTAGACTCCCTCATTTTTTCAACCTTCCATTTTCACCTCATCACATGATAGATGCTTAATAAATGTTTGTTGATTTGATTTGGATATACTTCTTCAGGTATACATTCACTATTCTTGCCTCTGGGCTTCTCAGAGTCTCCAGGGAAACTCATGATTCAATGATTGGATCCATAATTAGATCACAGAAACTCAGGACAGGAATGGATCTCAATGGACATCTTGTTCAACCTGCCCCCTGACTAAAATCTCCTCTGTAACCATTATAGTCAACAGTTAGTCAAATGGCGCTATGATCTCATCCTTTCCTGAATTCCCTCCAACGATAGAAATCACGCACGTTCCTGCCTATGTATCCCATGCAACCTGAATTCATGTCCTCCCCAAAGTTTGCCACATGTGGTCTGCCCAAAATACTCATGGTTCTCCTTTCTTTCTCACAATGTGAGGATACCAGCAAAGGACTCAAGTCATCTGTCCATTGTCCTCCATTATAGCCACGGGACCAGCCCATTGTCTCTTTCCATCACTTATTTTTGTCGCTCACTAGGTGTTGCAGCTGATGCCCACTCCCCATGTGCTTCACTATTGCCATCTGTGGGATGCTTATCTTTAGTTCTCCAGAGGCACTAGGTGTCCAGGTCTAGATGCTATCAAGCAAAACAGTATATGTTTCGTATTGCACACACTTTACATGTTGTGAATTTGCATACATGTGACCACAACTTTGGGGAATTCATTACTTGCATTGATCAGGACCTGGCTATCTAATAAGAATATGCAATATTATATATACTATTATATTGTTGATAATATGACATTGACATCAAAATAGGTATATTGGTAGAGGGAGTTTTCTCACTTAGAGTTCCCTTCACCAATAAGATCACAGGTCTGCCCCAAGAAAAAAGTTATAACTATGCATTATTAAATCACACAGTGGGCAGCTAGGTGGTATATAGTAGCTAGAGTGCCCAGCCTGAAATCAGGAGGACCTGAGTTTGAATCCTGCCTCAGACACTTACTGTTTGACTCTGAGCAAGTCATTTAATCCTGTTTGCCTCAGTTTCCTCATCTGGAAAATGAGCTGGAGAAGGAAATGGCAAACCACTCCAGTATCTTTGTCAGGAAAATTCCAAATGGGGTCACAGAGTTGGACATGGCTGAAATGACTGAACAACAACAAAGGGACTAAGATAGCCCAGACCTTGGTGTAAGGAACTTCCAAGTGAGGAAACTCCCTCTTTTTAATGCAGGTTGGTACCTGAAATAGTAAGGCAATAATAACAATGTAGGTTATAATTGTCAAAATGTCTATATAGTTCTGTTATACGAGACTCTCCACACAGAAGGTAGAAGAAGTAAACCATTTATTCGGACACCAGAGAACCAGATCCCATAACCAAATGCTCAGCTCCCATAGCTAGTCAGCCCACTTTATCATAACAGCAAGGAACTTAAAACACAGTCTGTAACCTTGCCATCCCAAAACTTCTCCAACCCCCTGCTGGAGTCTTCCCCAAAACAAACTCACAGTACAGCTAAGTCAGCCTGTTCAGTTCTAACAATCATGAGGGTGGCCATTAGCAGCCATAACTACTCTCTCTCTCTCTCACTCTCTCAGTATTTTCTGTGACATAACTTCCTTTTCATGTCAGGAAAAGCTCCTCCCACAATGTAACTTAGGCTTCCTGTGATGTAAGCAGGTCAGATGGCCTATTAATGGGTGGGAAAGATCTTCAAATCTAACTGCTACTACAGTACCCCTCTGCAACTTATAGTCTTAGAGAGACACTTATGGCATTCCATCCTACCTGACCAGTGGTGATCCAGCCTTTGCTCAAAGCCATCCCAAAATAGCCATTCTACTTTTGGTCAGGTCTCTTGTTAGAATATCCTTAGTTCAAGCTTAAATCTGATTCTTTGCATTTTCCATCCATTCAGCCTGCTTGGGCTCTCTGAGGGTCAAGCAGAACACAGCTAATCCTGTTTTGTTTTGCTTTTTCCATGTGATAGTCAAATATTTTCTATGGTTGAAAACAACAATCTTATCTCTACCCATGTCTTCTCTATCCTGTTGTAACTTCACAGTACCTTCAATGCTCTTATGCTATGACTTCAAGGTCCTTTACTGTCCCCTGGATACTCCCAAGCTTATTAATGTCCTTCCTAAATGCTCCAAATAGAAGTGTACACAATACTCTAGGTGTGTTCTGACCAATGCAGAGCATTCCATCACCCTGGACCCTGGGCCTTTTTAAAAATGCAGATCCTTTTGTTATTCTGACCTTGACAAATAAACAGCATGGATAGCCATTTCCATATACAAAGAAAACAGAAAAGAGAGTATTGTGCATGAAACCACAAGTCTTGATTATGCAAGAAAATAGTTTCAAAGCTATCCCACTCTGTGCCTAAAATATAGTAAGGTATAAATAGATAGATAAAAAAAGAATGAATGCATGCATGAATAAATGAATGGACAAATAGATAAATGAATAAATGAATGAACAAACCAACAGAAAGATAGATAGATAGATCATGGATGGATGGATGGGTGGGTGGATGGGTGGATAAATAAATAAATAAACAAACAAACAAATAAATAAATGAGTAAATGAATGAGTAAACGAATGCATGCATGAACAAATACATGCTTTAGCAAGCAAACAAATACAAGAGTGAATGGATGAGTGAATGAACAAATTAATTAATTAATAATGAAAATGACACATAATGACTGACTTCTGTTCCACACTGTACTTTTCTTAATATGCCCTAAGTTTTCAGTAGCTATTTTAAAGCCAATTTAGCCTCTTTGCCTAGATGTTCACTACCAATCCCATTGCTGATAAGATACAAGGACTTGAGCTATAATTTCAGTGATATCAAGAACTCCCAAATAAGAAAATCCCCTCTACTGATGCAGATTGGTGCCCTTTCTGCTACTTAGAGAAGCTGCTTGAAAATTGAAAGGATAGATGATTCATTCCCCCAGGGTCACACACCCAGGTCTTCCTGTCTCCAAGGCCAGTTCTCTATCTACTACTTCATGGCTGTCTCTTTCTTTAATATTATGTTCAAAACTATTGCCACTTGTCAGTTCACTAGCATATAGTTATCTCATTTCCCATGGAGGCTATAAGAAGTCATTTCTATTTTCCTCTAAGCTCCAATCCCACCCTTATGTCCATCTCTCATTATGTAACATTGTGTAACAAAGATTATACCTCCAGTGTGAAAACAGGGAATCTCATGTTCTTGGAGTTCAGTGGTTTTCAAGAAATCAAGGGGCAGACTTCTAGGAAAGAAGACTCATGGGTACTTTCAAGAAAGAACTCCAGGTGGTATCTAATGGAGTCAGTAATGGAAGCTAAGTGATTCTAATCCAACCCTATCCCTTTGCACCAGCAAAAGACAAGAAATTCATGACCATAAAGCATCAGAACCAAGAATTCAATGGAGTACTTTAAACACAGATCTATACTAGGGATATCAACTCAGAACATTGGCAAGGTAATTGTATACTGTGTTGAATAGGAAGTTAAACCCTTCCCTTATTACTAATAGGAGAGAGAAAGAAGAGGGGGAAGAAAAGGAAGGCAAAAAAAAGTTAAGGAGTAGGAAGAAAAAAACAGGGAGAAGAGGGAAAGAGGAAGACTGGCACTCACTGTCCTAAAACAAATGTGTCCTCCTTTATTCTTCATTAAGTGATACTCAGCCTTCAGCTTGTTCTTCCTTGGGCCTCTGGGGGAAAAAGTCCCTGTGCCAAAAATATCAGCATTTATCTTCTATAGAAAAGTTCCAAGTGCTTTCAGCTCAAAGAAACAATGTCAACAGAAGGAGAAATTGGGTGGCAGAAAAGAAGGGGATGTAAATGGCTCTGCAGTTGGGAGGGAGAGGTTTGAATTAGCCTCTGTGGGAAATAAGATAACTACTGAACTTGACTTTGAGAAGTGGTAATAATTCTGGACATAATATTAAATCCATTCCAACATGCATTTATTATGCACTGCTGTTTTCAAGGCACTGTGTTAAATGCTTGAGATACAAAGACAATAGAAAACAGGGAGCTTGGGGGGCTCTATTGGGTGGGTGAGGGAGGGGGGAGGGGCAGAAGAGAGGTTTAATGATATAACAGACGTGATAATTCAGGAAACACCCAAGAGGCTAGTTTAGAGGGAACACAGAGTACGCAAAAAGGAATAATATACAGTAATAGTAATATACAGTAATAGAGTATATAAAAAAAGAATAATATACAGTAAGACTAGAAAGGTGGGCTGGAAACAGTACGTGAAGAATTTTAAATGCCAACCTGGGAAGTTTGTTTTCCTTTTAAGGGCAACTTGGAGCCATTGAAGTCCCTTGAGCAGGGAAGTGACATATTCAGACTTGCTCTTGAGAAATATTATTTTGATAGCTGCTAAGAGAATGTATTGAAGGTGAGGGAGACTAGAAGCCTGACTTGGTTCTTAAGTAAGATTTCATAATGTCAGAGCTTTCCATGAAAATCTAAACCTTATCCCACACTGGCCATCTGAGAGTTGTAGAATGTCAAAGTCCATGTAGGGCAACCCAAACCTGACCAAGGAGATTCTCAACCACAGGGATTCCCAACCTGAGGTGTATACATCCCTGGGGAGTATGAGCTTATCAAGAGGGTATGGGGAACATTTGGTAAATAACTACATTATCTTATTGACATGAATTAATCTCCTCAGTTTATTTCTTATACGCATAGGCAGGACAGGGTGATGGACTTATTTTAAGGAGTCCAGACATCCATATGAACACCAAATGCTATTGTGTTAATTTCTATTTGGCTTCAACAATATATGTGTCATATTTCACTGGATTAAATAAACTAATATGTCTTCAACGGAATGAAGAAATAATATATATACATGTATATCTATAAATCATTTTCATTATATTATTTCACTATCTTAATTATTAGATAATATATTAAATACTAAATGCATTGTTAAATATTTCATTATTTACATTATTATTATGTGACTTTTTAAAAAATCCTGGACCAGTGATTTCATTGATATATGGAATTCCCAATGGGAAAACTCCCTTTGCCAATAAATGTAATTCAGTAATTCATCTGTAACTTCATAGTACTAGCATTGAGAAGGAACTTAATGACCATCTAGCCCAACACATTCATTTTATAGATGAAGAAGCAAAGGCCCAGAGAGGTTAGCTGAATTGCTTGTCAAGGTCACAAAACAGGTAATAAATAAATGGTAGAGCTAAGACTCAAACCCAAGTGCTATGGCTCCAAATCTAGCACCCGTACGCTGTACTATGCCATCTCTCTATTTAGAGTCTTTGAGAATACTCTAAGGTTAATTCAAGGTTGCCCATGGTCAAACAAGCTAATATGTGTCTGAGCTTGGACTTGAACTCCGAGGTCAACTCCCTTATCCATCATGTCACTCTGATATCTTTCTAAACCACCAGTCACTAGTAGTAGGACTTCATGTGGGGTACCATGACATTTTTTTAATATGAAACATATATTCAACAAGATTGGAAACCACTGTCTCAGATCCAATGTTGTCCTTTGCCAAAACACACTGGAAATCCAACCCAGAAATATGGCAAAGACAACAGACTAACCCACAAAGCCAAAAGGATTATTTATTCTATGCTAGGAGACAGTCTACCTGGATTATACCAGTAGAGCCATATCATCTTTTCTCAGTCAATGAATAATTACTTAGGAAATGAGGCAACCAGAGGGACACGTGCTGATGAAATAGAACAGAAACATCACCCATAAAACTAAGCTCAAAGTAATTCATTCCTCCATGGATCCTGCAGAAGACGTCAGACTGCTTCTCTCTCTGCCCACAAACCCAAGGAGCTATCCAGGAAATAACCAACAACTCTTAAGGCATACTAGATTCTTGTTAGCTGGCTCCTCTGCCCTCGGCTTGCCCAGAGAGCTGAACAGCTTTCAAACTTCTTCCATCATTCATATTAAATGTTAATTCACAGCCTCTCAGTGTAGCAAATACCTGAGGCCATCCAAACCAAGGTCTGCCCAGTCAAGAATCCTCTGGTCATTCATTCTCTGCTTGAAGACTTTGAGTGAAGAGGAACCCCCTGACTCCAGAGGTGGCCCATTCTTATTGGTGACAGCTTCCATTGTTAGGAAGTCTTTCTCTACCTCAAGTCAAAAGCTGCCCCTGTAACTTTCACCCATTTCTCCCTGTTCTATCTCCCTGGGCTAAACAGAAAAAACCTAATTCCTCTCTTACTTGACAATGATTTTGACTTCCTGTCTTCTCCAAGCTAAACTGTGGTCCCTAACCACCACCAGCTCCTTCAATTCATATACACATGGCATGAATACAAGACCTTTGACCATTCTGGTCACCCTCCTCTGGACACTCTCCAGCTTATCTATGGGATTCTTTAAAATATGACTTCCCAAAATAAATACAGCCCTTAACTTGTGGTTGGACCAGAGCCAATGTGACAATAGGACCATCACTTCCCTAGACTTTTCACTGCAGCATTTTTCTCTTGGACACTCAATATATCCTTGTATCATCATGCCCTTCAGTCAACCTTGGCGGGAGCCTTTTAGCAGTTTGGGGACCCTCTCATCAATTACTAGTATCTGTGCCATTCTATTCTATCTGTTTCCTTCTAGCGGTATTGACCATTCATACTCAAATCTTAACTTGTTTCTGTCAAAACCCTCAAAATATGCCTTTCAAGTACCCAGGTACAAAAAAAAATGTTCTCTACATTGAATGGAGTTGATATGTATTCCTTGCTTCTCAAGAAATGAAAGTATATATCCAAGGACAGAAAGAAAGGCACCTTATATGCCAAAATATTCATAGAAGCACTCTTTGTGATAGAAAAAAATAACTAGAAACAAAATGAAGATAATGACAGAACCAGTTGTGTTGTATAGGTGATGATAATTATCGCCTCATAAGAGACAATGAATATGAGAGATTCAGAGGATCAGGGGAAGACTTATAGGATCATATTATCTAGAGCTGGAAGGGACATCAGAAGCAACTGAGTCAAAAACCTCCCCTCCCCACCCCCATTTTTGTATTTGTGGAAACTGAGATCCAGTGACTTGCCAAAAGTCACAGGAGAGGCACTATTTGAACCCAGGTTCTCAAACTCCAAAACCAAAGTTTTTCCACCATGTCACCTGGCCTCCTTGTATGCTGGTTTGTGTAAGCTGATGCAGGGTGAAGAAAGCAGAACCAGGAGAACGATATTCATAATGACAGCAATGGAAATGAAAAGATCTCTAAAGGGCAACTGAACGCTGATCAATTGGAATGACCAGTGATGGTCCTATACAATGGAAGATGAAATATACCTGTATTCCCCTCCCTTTGGTGGAGAGGTAAAGGATTGCCAGTGCAGAAAATTATAGACACTGTTGATTCACTTTGTCAATCAATTCTCCTTACCTGTTTATTTTGTCCTAATGGACAGTTAGATGTGTGATAGACAGATAGATAGATAGATAGATATACAGACAAACAGACAGATAGATAAACAGAGATTTGTTTATAAGGAGAAGAAAGGAGAGAAAAAAACAGAAGAGAGGAGAGGAGAGGACAGGAGAGGAGAGGGGAAGAGAGGGGAGGAGAGGGGAGGGGAAGGAAGGGGAAGGGAAGGGAAGGGAGGGGAGGAGAGGGGAGGAGAGGAGAGGAGAAGGAGAGGAGAGGATGGGAGAGGACAGGAGAGGACAGGAGAGGACAGGAGAAGGAGAGGACGGGAGAGGACCGGAGAGGGAATGGAAGAGAAAAAAAGGGAGAGGGAAATAGAAGAGAGGAGAAGGGGGAGGAGAAGGGAGGAGAAAGAGATTAGGAATTGATGGTTATATAGAAAAATAAATAAATCATCATTGAAACATTTTTTTAAATATGGGTAACCAACTCCCCATGTTCGTCTTGCAGAGGTCACTTCTCATCTATAGGTGGAGAAAGGGAGACAGCTGCTAACTTAGAATAAAATCAACAGTTGCATTTATTTACCTTACACAATAAGACTCCTCATTCTGGAAAGGAATTGTTGTGTGGGCCGCTGTCTTATGAGTTTGGGGTCTGTTTAATCTACCCTTAAAAACATGATTATCCGAGCACGGTGATTTCATTCCTGCCTCTTGCTGGCTGTCGCTCCCTTTCACATCTCCCTGACAGGATTCTGCTTTCATCAACTTTCAAGCAATCTTTGTGTGTTCCTTTACATCTTAACTATTCCTCTCCCAGCACACCTCTCCTTCATCAGCATTTCTGACTCCGATCCTTCAATTACATTCAAAAGAATTTATTAAGCTTTTACTGTGTAGTAGGCACTATCTTAGACTCTGGGGAGAGAGAGATAAAAGTGAAAACAGCCCCTGTCCTCAAAGAGCCTACATTCTGAAGAAGAAAAATAATATGTACACAGAATAAGATATTATATTATAGATGTATACATGTATGTATGTATATCTATCTCTATCTCTATGTGTGTGTATGTGTATATACATATATACACACACACATACATACATATATATATATATATATATATACATATATATATATATATATATATATATATATATATAATAGAGAAAGAGGGAGAGTGGTTTGGGGGTGTGGAAAGCACCGACAAATGGAGGAAATGGAAAAGAACTTCTGTCTCAAGTATCACAATCTAAGCCTTGACTAGAACCAGAGATTCCAAGTTACCTTATAGTGGAAATGAAAGAAAACACCTCATGCATATGGCAAGGTGTGACATAAAGAGTACTTGCTACAGTGCTCAAGGACTTAGGACATCTCGATTTAAATCTGATCCCTAAACTGTATTGCCTGAGTAACCTTGGAGAAGTCACTTAGGCTCTCAGGGCCTCAATTTCTTCATCTGTACAACGAAGGTGCACTATGGCCTCTGAGAGTCTCTTCCAGTTCCAGCCCCATGATTCTATGACCTGGGTCCAAGTCTTAGTTGTGCTGATAAATAGTTGTGTGAGCTTGAATAAATAGCTTCCTGGCTCTGGGCCGATGTTTCATGGATGGAGGTAAGACCCAGAGACATGAAATAAATTGTTCAAAGTCACACAGCTAACTTTTAAGGGATGGGAGATACATCTCTCCATCTTCCATTCCCCATTGTCACCTACCAAAAAGGCCTGCTGTAAGAGCCAAATGACCTAACGCAGGTGTGAGTCATCATCGTCATCATCATCATCATCATCACATCGTTGATTTTGGTTCTGCCTCCTGCTTCCTTTGCCCACTTTTTCCTGTGCCTAAACAATCTCTGGGCAAAAGAGATTTCAGTTATTGTTTTTTATATAAGTGAGTCTCCTGGTTCCCCTCCAAATTGGTCCCGCCTCCACCACAAGGCATCCTGTCTTCGAGGTCTGCAGAATGCTGCCCCCCCTGCCCAGGAGACTAATGTCAGGCTGGCTGCCAGTTGACAGAATGCAGAGGGCATCGAATAGGGAACACTTGTCATTTCTATGGCTCTCTCCATCCAAGGCTAGGAAACGTGCGTTCATGTTGCCAAGACAGCTTTCCATATTTATACCCACTGCATGGTGGGGTATCCTTTTTTTTTTCTCCAACTAGTTTTGTCATTTGATTGTATATTATTCTGGTGTGATATTTATGTGATCCATTTCTCAAGCTGTAAATGTCATTCTGGTTTCCCTACCCCCTGTTCTCTGCCTGGATACCAACTCTCTCTCTCTCTCTCTCTCTCTCTCTCTCTCTCTCTCTCTCTCTCTCTCTCTCTCTCTCTCTCTCTCTCTCCTTTCTCTTCTCTCTCCCTCTCTCTTCTGTCTCTCTCTCTCTTCTCTCTCCTCTCTCACCTCTTTCTCTCTCCTCTTTCTCTCTTTCTCCCTCCTCTTTCTCTCTTTCTCCCTCCTCCTTCTCTTCTCTCTCACTGCCCTTCCCTTCCCCCTCTGTCTCTCATCCCCCTCACCACTTCTCCCACTCTATAGCTTCCCTTCCTTCTCTGCTTCTTCTCTCAACACACCATCACTGCTCCCTCTCCCTTTTTCCACTCTCTAATTTCCTCTCCTTGCAGCAATCCTCATGGGCTATTTAAAAATAATACTGCAGATATCACTGGTAAACACACTGTGTAACCCGACCTCAGCAGAGTCTGCCACAACAAATGGTTTTCAGTGCACCAATCTTCCCATGTGGAGCTTGACAAACTAACAAAAAGACAGAAATCATCTAGACGAAGTAAGAGAATAGAGACCTGAGACTGCACCTTCTGATGGAGGAAAGTGGAGTTGATTGAATGAAATCCCAGAATGGGATGCCTCTATCCAGAAACACATGTTACTCATTAAGCATCTTTGCAGAAAATCTTGGGTCCTGAGGCTCATAGAGCTTTGAGTCCAAAAAGGAAGGTGTATAGCCATGAGAAAGATGAATCATTGGAATATAGTTCCTGTTGGCCATAGGCCTCTGGATTCTTGACCCAGCTGGTGTTGTGGTTACAAATAGAGGAGCCTTTTATATAATAACCTCACAAAGAGGCCTGCATTTCTCTTCACTGGCTGCACATGTGCAACAGACAAACCATCCCTCAGTGACCATTACCATTACCAATCACAAATAGCAATGGTCCCTCGCAGCCCCCTGGAAGAGTAGGGGAAATTCAGCTACAGCAGCCAGAGGGCCAATGAGAGACCAGAGACAGAGCAGAGAGCCACAGGATAAACACAGAATCAGCAACGAAACACAGAAAAGCCTGCACTAATGAAGGATCCTTGATCTCAGATGAATGCTGTTCTCTGTGCCAAAGCATTCCCTTTCTTGGGTTTGGTCTGAACTCAGAACAACCCTGATTTTAGACAGAAACCCACATAGCAAGGAAGCCCCAGCTAATCAGGGCTGCTCCCCTGTCATAAATGCAAAACCAACCACCACCCCAGGCCAGATGGTCTATGTTGTCCCTTGCTCAAACCTCTGCTGAGAAAAAGATTTATTTGCTATGTTGTTGGGGGGTTTTTGTTTTGTTTTGTTTTGGGTTTTTTCAGGCTTAGCATAACAAATCCAGGATGCAAAGGAAAGTTATCCCGGGCCCCCAGTCCCTGCAGGGGAGATTCAAGAACAAGAAATTCACCAAAGTTCAATGAGAACAATCTGTTTCCTCTTTGTCTCCCCACACCCTCAAGCCTAGAAATAAGAATAAATCCCATTAAGTTTTACATGACAGGCAGCAGAGTGGAGGACAGAAGCTAGCCTGTGAGCTAAGAAGACCTGAATTCAAATCCTGCCCCAAACCCATATTAGCTGTGTAACCGAAGTGAATTACTCAACCTCTCAATGCCCTAGGCATCTCTCTGACCCTCTAAGTTACAGGCAAGTTGTTAGGTCCTGCCTCTGACATAGATGACTGTGTGACCCTGGGCAAGTCTCTCAGCTTTTTGTGTACCAGGTATCTCTGCTGAATGGGGGAGTGGAGAGCTAGGTGGTATAGCGGATGCTGGGGTGAGGAACCTGTGGCCTTGAGCACACGTAGCCTTCTAAGTCCTTGGATGCAGCTTTTTAAATGAGCCAAAGTTTTGCAGAACAAATCCTTTTATTAAGGTGATTTGTTCTGTGAAGTTTGGATTCAGTCAAAGGGCTGCACTTGAGAACCTAGAGGGCCACATGTAGCCTTGAGGCTGCAGGTTCCCCACCTCTTATGAGAGCATCAGCCCTGAAGGCAGAAGGATCTGAGTTCCAATCCAGCCTGAGACACTTACTAGCTATGTGACCCTGGGCAAGTCATTTAACCCCATTGCCTCAAAAAAAGGTGGGGGGGGTAGCTGCTGAATAGTGGCTGACCCTCACTGATAGAGGGAGTTTCCTCCTAGGAACCCAGACATGGAAAGTCACAGTTCCATATAAAAAATAATCAAATTCAATCAAAGGTTTTATACAGTGATTTCTCCACACCAACCCTGGAAAGGAAAGGAGAAATACTGAATACAATTTCTCTTTCTGGAAGATGTTGCTTGTGCAGCTCCTGGCTTTATTGGCATCCTGAAGTGGGTGTATGCCTGTGGCTGGAGGGCCTTGGAGGACAAACACACCCTCTCCTCCTATCCCCTCCTGTCTTAGAGCTTCAGCCGTAAAGTGGACAGGCTGCTAAATTTGACTTCAGAAAAAATCCACCTCCCTCATTTTACAGATGAAGAAACTGGTGCCCACTGAGTTCAAGTGACATGCCCAAGGTCACATGGAAAGCAAGTGGCAGAGTTGGGATTTGAACTCAGATCCCCCAACATCAAATCACAAGATCATTCCACTGTAACTGGCTGCTAATTCTCCTCTTACTTTCCCACTTCCACAGCTTTCAATTCAGCCCTGCAACTGAATGACAAAACCAAGACATCTTGAATGCAACAATAAGCATTGATTAAGGTCTTCCTATATGGCAGGCACATAGGGACAACAATCTCCCATTTGTTGGTATTCAGACAGAGAAAGGAGGAAGCGAGACAAAGTCATTTGTTTCTCGGTGAGAACTTGCCTGTTGATTCTGATAAAGGTCAGGGATGATGGCTTGTACTCCAGGCTCTGGCTTCCTGAATAGAGCAATATTTCTCATGCTCCAATGGATTCTGCCTAGCTTCCATTTAATTGCAAAGAGCTGTTTGGGACTCTCCAGAAAAGGGCTGAGTGCCACTCTTGGGGTGGGAGGAGTGGTTGGCACCATATTTTGACATTTCATCTCCTGATTTCACGCCTCTGCACAGGCTGTCTTGGATGCCTGGAATGTTCTCCCTCCTCACCCTCTCTTATTAGAATCCTCAACTTCCTTCAAGGCTCTGCTCAGGTGTGCCCCACTGCTACAGGATACCCTTCCTTCTCTGTTACTGTTCTCTTCTGCCTAACATTATATTTATTCGTCTCTTTATATGCAGACTCTTAGAATCTTAGTCACAGACTGAGTTTTCTCTGTCTTTCTCTTTCCTTCCTTTTTCTTCTCTTTTTTATTTTTCTTCCATCTTTCCTTTCCTTTTCCTTGCTTTTTTCTGTTTCATTCTTCCTTTTACTTTCATTCCGTTTCTTCTTTCCTTCCTGTCTCTTCCTTCTGTCTTTTCTTCCTTTCCTTTTTTTCCTTCTTTTTTCCTTCCTTCCTTTTTCTTTCTCTCTTCCTTCCTTCTTTCTTTCCTTCTTTCTTCCTGTCTTTCTTTGTCTTCCTTCCTCCCTTCTGCCTTTCTTCTTTTCCTTTTTCCTTCTTTTCTTCCTTCCTTTTTCTTTCTTCCTCCCTCTCTTTTTCTCTTTCCTTCTTCCTTTTCTCTTTCCTTCCCTTCTTTTTCATCCTTGCTCCCTCCCCTCCTTCTTTTCCCTTCTTTCTTTCCTTTCTTCCTTCCTTCATTTCTCTCTTTCTTCCTTCCTTTTCTCCTTCCTTTCTTCCTTCCTTTTTCATCCTTCCTCCCTCCTTTCCTTCCTTTCTTTCTCTTTCCTTCTTCCTTTTCTTCTTTCTTTCTTCCTTCCTTTTTCATCCTTCCTCCCTCCTTTCCTTCCTTCCTTTTTCCCTTCCTTCCTTTCTTTCTCTCTTTCCTTCTTCCTTTTCTCTTTCCTTTATTCCTTCCTTTTTCATCCTTCCTCCATTCCTTCCTTCCTTCCTTCCTTCCTTTCTCTCTTTCCATCTTCCTTTTCTCTTTCCTTTCTTCCTTCCTTTTCTCATCCTTCCTTCCTCCCTTCCTTTTTCTCTTCCTTCCTTCCATTCTTTCTCAGACCTTAACATAGTGCCTTGCATATGATAGGTGTTTCATCAGAGTATATTGTTAAAATCAGGACCTCTCAGTGTAGATCCCATAGAATGTAAACTCCTTGAAGGTAGAGCTTGTTTTATTTTTGTCTTTGTATCCCTAATGCCTTTCTAGTGACTGGGATAAAGTAGAATTCTAAGAAATGCTTTATGAATGTTGTCAAACTTGGTCACTAATCAAGAAATTACCCAATCACACTGATTTCTTTATTACCATCAATTTCCCTATTAAAGTCTTTTCAACCACAGATTTTCATTTCCTTTTAGGACTAGAAACCCTGCCCATGCATTACTCCATCTAGCATTTCAATAGCAACCCCTCTCTTGTCTGTCCATAAATATGGGTAAATATGAAAGTATTCTCAGCCTGGGGAGTGTGAATCATGGGCAAGTCAGAGAGTGACACCGAGCTTATCAACTACTCGTCCTTGCCTTCACCTCGGCATCCATCTCCTCCAAGTTTCTTGTAAAGCCCTCATTCTCATCACATTTTGGAGACAGCCAGTTTCTGTTTTATCAGTTGCAGGCAGTGCTGGAACGGGCAGCAGGAGAGATAAATCTCCATCCTCTCCAGAGATCAAGCTTATCACTGAGACAGTGTGTCTGCTCTCCCAAGTGGAGGGACCCGAGCTGACCTGGCTTCTCCTCCTTCCTGGGGATGACTCACTGTCACTATAAACCCCTCCTCTCCTCCCCTAATCACTGCTAAAGGGCAGTGGAGCCCCGGCTGAAAAACTTCAAGAGCTTCCAAGCTTTCTTCCTTAGGATGAGCGATCTGCTGTAGAGTTGGAAGAGACTTCAAAAGCCATCTAGCGCAATGTCTTCATTTTACAGATGAAACAGCAGGCAGAGAGAACTGCTGTGATTATCTCATGGTCATCCAAGTAGTATGCTGCATACCTGGAGCTTGAACTCAGGTCCTCTGACTCCAGAGCTTTAAATCCTTCCTTCCTATCTAGGTGGCACGTAACATTTAGTGAGATGGGAGTCAAAGTCCTCATATATAAGCTTGGGGCTCTTCTTTACTTTTAAGTGATTGTGATAAGTGAAGTAGATTAAGTATATAAATAATTTCCCCTGGACTAACAATATTTAGTAGAGCAGAGAAATCTAATTCTAGTCCAGTACCCTCTCTCTGAGGAAAGAAGAGTTGACACTTTCATGGTCCTAATCTCCTGTTCTCATCTAGGCAAGAATTAAAGTCTCCTTTTGAGATGTCCTTGTAAGATTTCAGAGTTATCTATTCATACCTTCCCATAAGCCACAATTTCAACAATCCACGTGGACGTACATATAACCTAAATAGTCAACACTTACACCTTACACAAAGCAAAACTTCTGGACCATTAGAGGTATCCAGAAGTTGAAAACAGGGTGCTTGGGAGGTGGTGATTTCCTCCTGATTTGAAGGCTTACAACAAAAGATAGATGGTCACTGTCCCTCAAGGGGATCGAAGGTTCAACCATGGATAGTCAGTCACAACAAATTAACCACAAAGATGAATCTAGAGTCCTAGGTAGGCTGACCCTAGTTTAGGGAATGTCTCATGGGAGACGTAGCCCCTGAGCTGAGTCAGGAAAAATAACTAATGCTGAAAGGCAGAGGTAAAGGGACAGGAAGCTCATGGTCTGGCTCTCACAGAGATGGGAAGTGGCCTGTATAAGTGGAGGTTCGTGAAGACATTCACATACATTCCCCCTTTTGGTCCCCAAAACAACCACATAAAGTAAGACTTGGTTAGATTATAAGCACCTTAAAGGACTGTTTCAACCTCATATTTGAATTCTCTGATTCCAATAAGCAATTTGAGAACAAAGACAGCTTTATTTTTTTTCTTTTTGTAGCCCTAGCCCTTAGCACAGTGCCTAGCATAGAGTAGGCTCTTAGTAAACACTTGCTGTTGTTCACTATATCTGCTTATTCTAGTAAACTATAAGCTTCTTGAGGGCAGGAACTACTTTCTTTTTCCTTTTGGCATTCCCAATGTTGATTACAATGCCTGGAATATAGTAAATGTTGGTTGATTGATTAGTTGAGCCTGACTCCAAAATTAGTGCTGTTTCTACCTCACCAGAAGATATTTGTCTTCCCCCTGTTCTCCAATAAGAATATGCCTTGACCCGAAGTTACTCCTCAAGTGTCTGAAGTTCGTCCCAGGACATCTTCCACACAGGGTCAGCTCCGAGCAGACACCAAAATGGAATGGCTCTTGAAAACAGAGCTGGAGGGAAATCTGGGATCTCAAAGTTGGCTATCATGGTACCATCCAAAGTCTACAAGGAAAAAATGTTCTTATGGCTGTACAACCCTCCTCCATTCCTAGAAATATATGAGTCCAGCTGCTGTTTTCCCATGTCTAGAATGTGGCTAAACAGTATTTATAAGCATGGCTGAGCATTTTTACAGGCATCTGTCTGACTCCAACCTTCCTAGATTTAGGGAAGGAGGGAGACACCCTTTGTTCTTAAATTTGTTTAGTGGGGTGTGTCATAAGATCATAGATCTGAAGAAGGTTGAAGGGACCTTAAAAGGCCACCTAAGTTTCCCATCTTATATTATAGAGGGAGAAACTGAGACCCAAATAGGTTAAGCAACCTACCAAGGGTCACATAGCTAGTAAGTGTCAGAGTCAAGATTTGAACCCAGGTCTTCCTGATTCCAGCTCCAACACTCTACATACACTAGACTCTTCCCACCTGCTAGTTAGCTCTGAAGTTCTTTGTATTTACTTGCATGTTGTTTCCTCCATTAGAATGTAAGCTCCTTAAAAGCAGGGGCTGTTTTTGTCCTTTGTATCCCCGTGGCTTATTCCAGGGCTTGGAGCATGGTAAGAATTTAATACAAAGAGCAACTAGATGGCGCAGTGGACAGAGCACCAAGCCTGGAGTTGTAAAGACTCATTTCCCTGAGTTCAAATCCAGCCTCAGACACTTACTAGCTGTGTGACCCTGAGCAAGTCACTTAACCCTCTTTGCCTCATTTTCCTCACCTGTAAAATGAGCTGAAGAAGGAAAAAGCAAATCATTCCAGTATCTTTAACAAAAAAAACTCCAAATGGGGTCATGAAGAATTGGACATGACTGAAATGGCTCAACAACAAGAATTTAATAAATGCTTGTTGATGGCCCCATGAGGTCAGTAATGCTACAAATAAAGAAACTGAGGCCCAGAGACCTTAAGAGGCTTGCTGGTAAATATCCCAGCCTGGGCCTGAAACCAGGTCTCAACTGGCTCAATCATGGCTCTTGCCGTGATAACTTACTTGCACCGTTGTGAAATAGGGTGGGAGCTGCCCTGAAATCTTGACTTCAGAAAACTAGAGGCAAACCATGCCTCCTCCCTCCTCTGCTAAGGAGGTGGTGGACTATGAGTACAGAATGAGGCATACATTATGCAACAGGGCCAACGTGTTAGGTTTTATTTTTTTGTTAAACTGTATTTTTTGTTACAAGAAAAGGTTCTATGGGATTCTTTTGAAGTGATACCTATAAAAAGAATCAATAAAACATTTTAAAGATGAATGAATAAATGAATTTAAGGGGCAACTTGCCATCGTTTCATAGATTTAGACCTGCAAGGGAGCTCAGAGGTCATTTGGTTCATCTCGCTCATTTTACAGATGAGGAACCTGAGGCCCATGGAAGTGAACTAATTTACCCAAAATCACACAGGTAGCATCAGAAGCAAGATTTGAACATAGTACCTTTGACAATAAAGCCAGAGCTATTCCTACTATATCACACTTTTTATTTTACAGGTGAGGAAACTGATACCAGGCCTGACTAAGGTCACATACATAGCAAATAAAAGCATCAGAACTTGAACTCAGGTCCTTTGACTCCAAATCCAAAACTGATCCATCTTCTACAGCTTCTTGACCACAGAGCTCACAGAAACACGCCCAAGCTAACCGAATAGACTGGTTCAGGACAAAAAAGGTAAAGAATCATTATAATAGCTCCTATTTCTATAGTACTTGAGGTTTTCAAAGCATTGTTCATACAGGATCTCCCTTGATTTTCACAGTAACTCACCTTTAGACAGATGAAGAAACTGAAATTCAGAGAGGTTGGTTTCTGATATTGCCTGAGAGCCAGGTTCCTTTGGATAACTTCAAAGTCAGCATAATCCACCCTCCACCTCAAATATGGAATAAATAGAGGGAGTATCGCATCAGCTTCCCTTCTGCTGGAGACCAGCACAGACACAGCAACTCTTCAAAGACAGGGACAAATGCCCCACCATGGCCTCCCTCCACACTCCCAGCCTCAAGGAAGTACCCTGCTGAGTCACTAAGTCACCAGTAGAGAATGTCAGACGTTTTGTCCAAAAGTACACCTGGACCAAGCACATCACATCTGTCGCCTCAAAACATGGCTTTGAGTTGCCAAGGGTTCAAGGCTGAACTTGTAGAGTATGTTTGGAGGGGCGCTGTCAACACTCCTTCTGACAAAAAGATCTCCCCTACACGTGTCGAATGCCAAATTTCACGGACCGCACAAAGTTAAGTCCTAGCCCACAAAGTCCCCCAGGTAGACCTAATTTCAAACAGAAACAAAATACAGGCCCATAGGATGTCCCAGCTGGAAGGGACTTTAAGAAGTTATCATCAGTCAACTACAATGGCTCTCTATTATTTCCAGGATCAAATACAAACTCTTTTACTTAGCATTTAAAGCCCTTCATACCTAGGTGGCCCAGTGGGTGGAGTACTGGTCTTGGAGTCACCTCAAGACAGGAATACTAGTTCTTTGACCTCGGACAAGTAACTTATGTTCTCTCGGCCTGTTTCCTCACCTATGAAATGAGGGGAATTTGACTCAGTGACATTTAAAGTCCCTTTGAGCTTCAAATTTATGATCCAATGGCTCCCATATAACATTTTGGTCTTACAATAGATAGATAGATAGATAGAGATACCGGAAAAGGTACGTAGGAGTCACTGGATCATAAATTATAATTATATATTTTAAATATATAATAAATATATAAAATGTATATGTACACACATTCATACATATGTACTTAATATATACACATATACACTCATATATGTACATATGTATACATATTATACATATTATATATTCACAATACTTAGAGTATTCTCTCTCGCAAATTCTTTGATTCCCACCAAACTACCCTTCCTACTATGTTTATCATGATCCTTATTTTACAAATGAGGAAACCAAATGACTAGCCCAGGGTCCGTTAGTCAACAAGTTAATAAGATTCTACAGTAAATTTTAAAATCTGGTCTTCCTGACTCAAGTCCAGTATACTATTGATTCCTGGACATTGTCGCTCAGACCTATAACTGATCAAAAAACAGAAATCTGTCGGCAACCCCGGATGCAAGGAGGAGAAACAGCTGCTGCAAAGCTTTCGGTTCAAAGGGACCAACCGATGGCTACAAATGTTTTATGGTACTTACGCCCCATCTCCAAGAAAAAGGAATAACAGCTAATGCCCTGGTTCTGAACCCCTGAGCACAAGCACATCAAAGAAAAGGTGATTATGCGAAGGGCTCTTACAGTTCATAATTCCTGTCCCTTTCAGGAGTGCTAGTACCTTTAAGAATTCACAGCAGGCAAAAATGACAGCCCCTTGTGGCTGTAGCTTTGGCCTTCCATGAATCGCTGCCAGCAGTAAAGCTGCCTGGGATGAGAAACAGTTCTACACTTTCGGGGTTGGTGTAGCCAGAGTATTTTCCCCAGCAGGACACGCAATACTGCTGTCCATAAGAGAAAATGCCAACATATTCCCTATAATGGAACCTCTCTTAAAAGCCAACATTGAGAGGCAGCTCTGACAGCTGCATCCTCAGCTAACCATGTTATGCCCTGCTGGCAGCCATGTTATATTTGAGGGGAAATTATGTGACTGTTGGTATGTTTCAGCTCCTGCAATAAAGGCTTGTGATATAAGAAGGGTCTGAACATCAGAAGCAAAAAGAGTTCACATGAACACAGCTCCGTCTGGTTAATGCATGTGCTTTTCGACCCAAGGGAGGAAAATCCGTGTTAAACTCACGTGTTGTTGTTTTTGGTGTTGTTCAGTAGTGTCTGACTCTTTGTGACTCTATTTTTGGGTTTTCTTGCCAGAGATATGGGAGCGGTTTGCCATTTCCTTCTCCAGCTCATTTTACAGATGAAGAAACTGAAACAGGCAGGGTTAAGAGATTTGCCCAGGGTCACACAGTAATTATCTGAGGCATCATCGTCATTATCATCATCATCATCATCAAATATTCTGAATTTAGGAAGATGAGTCTTCCTGACTTCAGGCCTGGTACTCTATCTACTGCGCCACCTAGCTGCCCATGATAACCCCAATGCATGATGACCACAATGATGTGAAGGAAAGTGCTGTCCAAAGACTTCATAACTCTGATAAATGCAGTTACCAGCTGTAACTTCCAAGAACTTGATAGTGAAACATGTCTCCCACCTTTTGGCAAATGGACATATGTTTTCACGCATGGCCAATGTGTTAATTTGTTTTGATTGACTGCATTTATATATCAGAGAGGAGGGGGGAAAGCCATTGGAAAATGATAATGATGTTTTAAAAAAAACAAAAAGAGCAGAGTCAGAGGACCTCACTTCAAATCCAGATACCTCAGTACTGTATCTGTAAAAAGAGAGGTTTGCATTGCATGACGTCTGAAGTTCATCCCATCTCTAAATCTATGTTCCCGTGGTCCTACAGCATTTTGTATGGCCATGGGCCAATCATTTCTCCTCTATGGGCTTCACTTTTTTCAGTGAAATATTAAAGTTGAATTAAATGGTCTCTCAAGTCCTTTCTAGTTCTAAACGTACTTTGGTCCTACTTTGTATGGCCTTGAAAAAGTCACACAACTCCATGGGAGTCAGTTTCTTTACTTCTAAAGTAAGATTAGACTAAATGGCTTCTGAGGTCCCTTCCAGCTATAACCATGATGCAGAAGTGAACAGATTCCAAGGCAGATGCTTTAAATAAAGGAATATTCCACCCTGAAGTCTCTTTGGCTTGGCTTCCCTTTTGGATAAAAGCTGTAAGTTTGAATCAGCCATTTGTGGAAAGACTAGGCTCTTGATTCAGTATCTCAAAGACACTTGCCAGGGCCCATTTTCTCCAGTTACACGTCTGTCTGGATAAATTTCTGAAGTCGGTGGTGCCTTGGAAGCTTCTCCTTCTATCAAGAAAGAGAAGATGAACAAATCCTCTTCTGGAAAATAACTTTATCTTGTGAGAAGTGTTGGACTGTCTATGTTACCCTATCCATGTCAAAACTTCCCCACTAGTTAAGAGGCAAAAGATTCCATCACATACAATTGTCTCCAAAAAGGTAAATTCAAAAAGCTTCCATTACTGACCAAAGCTTCCCCAAGATGACCTACTCTATAGGTTCCCAAAGTGAGCAATACTGCCCACTAAGTGGCACTAGAATGATCGGGGTGGGGGGGCAGTAGTAGCCTCAGGTGCAATTGGGGGTCATTGAATAAAAATAAGGTGGGGTGGTGGAAGCATAAAGAAGAGAAGAAAATTTATACATGTTTCATCTGTTGTGCAATAGAGTTAAAGTCCTAGTGATTACATTATTTTCTAAATAAACACACACAGTGCAAGTTATAACCTATCGGTGGTCTAGTCTGCCGACAGGTCTTAACAAGTAAGTGTTGTTGGGTGAGGGTATCACACATTGTCGGGAAGTCTAGCGTGTATCAGCAGGAATATGTGCATCTAATGACTTGTTTACAATAAAATCCTATATGGTTACATGATACAATATTGTGTCACCAAAATTTCAATGCAGGAAAAACCCATAAATTTACAATAAATTATTAAATTTAACATGTCATTTTTAAAAAAATTATATTTTTTAAATGACACAAATGTCCAAAAAAAAACATTAAAGGGCTAAAGAAAGTAGATATCCATGGGGAAACTGAGTAATTTTTTTAAAAGGGAGAGGTAGGCCAAATATATTTGGGAACCTCTGGTCTAGATCAAGAATGTACTACCTAGAATAGAATTAAAAATTATTTCCTAAATTCTCTGTGTGCCTTGGTCCTAGCTAGCTCCTTTCTGCTTGGAATGCCCTTTCTCCCACTCATCCTTCAAACACCAGAGGAAATGGCACCTCCTCCAGAAGTCTTCCCTGACCCCTCCTCACACCCTCCAACCAGAAATCATCTATCCTCTATCAGAAATCTGAGTCCCTTGTGATAACAATCGTTCACATTTATGTATTGTTTTCAGTTTTATGGGCCCCCTTCTTCACAACAACCTCCAAGGCAGATACTATAGGTATTATTAGCATCATTTTACAAATTAGGGAAATAAGACTCTTGGAGATTGGGTCATTTACTCACAATCACAGTTAGTACGAATCAAAATAGGTGCCAGAACAGGAGCCACCAGGTGGTGCTGCAGTGGATAGAGCTCTGGGCCTGGAGTCAGGAAGACCTGAGTTCAAATCTAGCCTCGGACACTTTCTAGCTATTTAGTAATGGGCAAGTCACTTACCTGTTTTCCTCAGTTTCCTCATCTTTAGAATGAGATAGAGGCACAGTGCCGGGCAAGTAGTAGGCATTATATAACTGTTAAACATCATCATTATTATTATTATTATCATTATTATTATGCTTCAAACCCAGAGCTACCTATTCTGCCTTGGATCCTACCATGCATCCTCTCTGCTGATTAGACTGCAAGTGTCTTGGAGCTTGGGCCATTGTCCTGAAGGGCAACTCCAGCGCTAAATAAACTTGGAGTCAAGAAAACCTGGGTTGGAATCCCTCCTCAGACACTCCTAGTGGTTAAACTCAATTAAAGCTACTTCCCTAGTAATCATGATAATCTGCAGGTTTTTCTTTCCAAGGTTTTTCCTACGGATGAAATGGATGTTCAGTCATTTTAGTCACGTCTGACTCTTTGTGACACCATTTAGGGTTTTCTTGGTGAAGATACTGGAGTGGTTTGCCATTTCCTTTTCTAGCTCATTTTACAGATGAGGAAACTGAGGCAGAAAGGGTTAAGTGACTTGCCCAGGGTCATCCAGCTAGGAAGCGTCTCAGGCCAGATTTGAACTCAGGTCTTCTTCATTCTAGGACAAGCACTCTATCCACTGAGCCATGTAGCTCCCTCAAGGATGAAATGGGCTAGTGTATAAAAGGTACTTCTCAAACCTTGAAGTGTTATGTCAATGTCAGTTATTATTAAATTGCATCTTTGCTTCCCACCCAGCGATGGGCTATGGGACTTCCACATAGCAGGTTAGAAGTAAACACCTGCCACCTCGCATTGGATTGTTGAACGGCCTCCCTAATTGTCCAAGGGGCTCTTTTTCTCTTATCAGGCAGACAGTCATTCAATTATGCCACAATCCTTCCTTTCATTTTCATAGAGCTGGTGGAAGTCAACAACAAAACTCTCCTTGATGCTTACACAATTCTGACAAAGGACTTGGAATAGCCTGTTGCTTCTGGAAGCAGTTGTATTGAGTGGTCAGTCCAGCATGCTGTTTTTAAGCTCCTTTGACAAGGCACTAGACAAATTCATTAAAAAGAATGTCAAGCCCTGACAGAGCCAGTTAGTTTAATAGAGAACAACCCAGCATCCTGACTTTAGGTGGCTTCCCCTCTTACTTAGACACAAGATTCACAAGGATATGAGCATTCCCCCAGGGTTTTGTAGTTGTTTGATGGTGCAATTAATAGTACTGACTGTCCTCCATGTCTGGCATGCTCTCCCTCCTTAACCTCTGACTCTTGGAATCCCTACGTCTCTTCAAAGCTCATCTCAAGGCCTGCCTCCTTGTGAGGCCTTTCCTTAGCCTTCCCTTTTTCCAACCACCCTCCTCAAGTTTCCTTCTATCAAATATATAAATATTGTGTGTATATGTATGTATGCATATGTTTGTGCAAATATGCAGGCGCTGTTTCTCCTTACCAAACATAAGCTCCTTGAGAACAAGGATATTTCATTTTTGTCTGTATCCCAGAGCCCTAGAATAGTGCCTGGTAAGTATCAGGGTCACAGACCCCAGAAGAGGACACAAAGGCCATCTAGGCCAACCTCATTTTACAGATGAGTAAACTGAGACCTGGGCAGCTAGATAGCACAGTGGATAAAGAGCTGGGCCTAAAGTCAGGAAATCCAGCCTCAGACATTTATAGGCTGTGTGATCCTGGATAAGTCACTTAACCCTTTTTGCTTCAGTTTCCTCATTTGTAAAATGAGCTAGGGAAGGAAATGGCAAACCACTCCAGTATCTTTGCCAAAAAAAAATCCAAATGGGGTCATGAAGAGTCAGATATGACTGAAATGACTGAACAACAATAATAAACTGAAGCCTGGAGTTGAATGACTTTCCCAAGGTCACACAAATAACAAGTGGCAGGTTTTAATAAATCCTAGTTGGTTACTTGTTTAATTGGAGTACTGGGTACCAAGGATATAAAAAATGAACAAGACAAAGACATAGAATCATAAATCCACATAATTCCAAATGTAGAAGAAACTTAGACAATGACTAGCTGTGTAATCCTGGGTAATTCATGAACTCCCCGGTCTGGTCCTCCATTTCTTCATGTGTAAAATGGGGCCTTTCAGCTTTAAACCTATGATTCCATGTACAAGGTGGTCTTCTCCAAGCCTTTTGTCATGCAGAGGCATAGCTGAGGACCCAAGCTTAAGATCATAGACTTAGAACAGGATGGAGCCTCTTAGACCATCTAACGAATCCCTTTAATTTACTGAGGGGAACACTGAGGCTCATTTCCCTGAGGTTAAATGATTTGCCAATGACCAGATTGCTATTAAATATTGGTGCAATGGATCACTCAGAGACTAAGGGCTTGAATAAATAATCCTTTTATTAAAAACATATTCCCAAAAACCTCAGATCGAAGCAGTTTTCAAGGCAGTTTTAAAGCAGTCCTGAAGATATTTTTAAATAAAAAATAAAAACCCAGGTAGGAAGGTTCAAAAGCAATCAGTGAGGAAGTTCTTGGCAGTCTCGGGAGTTCCTCACCAAAGTCCTTAAAATGCCTGGCCTCCTCCTCTTGCCCAAAGGGCCCACAGCTGGGCCCCAGATCAATCTCCTTAGGGGCAAAGTTAACTCCGACTGCCTAAGGTCCTCACCACAGCTGATGTTGTGGGAGTATGGGAGATGAACTAACACCTCCTCAGCTACACCAACATCCTGGCCCACAGCACCCAAGGTCACACAGGTAGGAAGCATCAGAACTAGGATTTGAACCCATATTCTCTAACTCCAGAGTCAGTGCTTCCTCCATTGAATCACCCTTTCTCCCATTCCTCACTGCCTCTTCCCTCCACCTCCCCAACTCCCCCATGGCTGCAGAATGAGCTTGGGGCAGAGGAACAGCCTCGGCTTTCACGTTATAGTAGGGGGAATAGGGGAATTACATAAATAGTAAATGAGAAAGTGAGGGGGGAGGGAGGTAAGGCGAGAGAGAAAAGGAAAGAGAGAGAGAAGGAGAGAAAGAGAGAGAGAGACAGAGACAGAGAGAGAGAGAGAGAGAAACCTAGGATATTCCCAAGGTCCTCAGCAAAATTATATGTAAGAAGAATGGGCCCCACATGTGGTGAGGACACTTTCCTAGTGTGGCTCGAAAGAAGGCAGAATAGACATCTCTAGCCTCTCCTCCCTCTACCCTTCTCCAAGGGAGACTTTCATTCATGCCAGGAAGGGAAGCAGGAGATTGGGGCTAGAGGTCATTCTCCTCTCCTCAGTGAGAGGGGGTACTACTGAGCCGGAAATAAACCTATCTGCATCAATATTTAAGAATATTGTTTGATTAGAGATTTTGATTGGGTTCATTGCTTTGTCATTTCTAGGAGGAAGGCAGATCCTAAGCCCTATATCTAAGGCTTGAGTCCCTTCCCACCAAATACAGTTCCCCATAGAGAATATCAAAGAAACCCATTTATCCAAATCTGTAACAAAACAGACATCAGAGAAGGTTTACATAGGAGAATATATACCAGACAATACAGAGTGAAGGAGCTCTCCCATTGGGAGTGAGATAACTCGGTTCAACCAAAAGAGATGTCTTAGGTCTCATCCAAGGGAAAACTCTCTGAAGTCTCTAGAGTAGCCAACTGGGACAGGGACATGATGGAGACCACCTGTTTTACTCAAGTCTTGCCAAAGTCTTTTCCTTCAGCAACCTTTAGTGGGGTTGACCTCTTCCATCTTTTTCTCTCTCAAAGCTAGAAATTAAGAGTCAAGAAGACTCAAAGTTTGATGGACTCAGTGGGAACTGGTGAAAGCTTGAGCTCTTGAATCAACTCCACTGGCCCTTTGTGAAGGACAGGACATTTGTCTCTACCAATACCGAGAGAGTCCCATACCGGCAGGCTTTGGAACAAGGATTACAAATAAACAAATTGAGCCATTATTTAGGGTAGCTCAGTTACCTGCTAAGGGATCTTGTTTTTCTTGCATTCTGGCCTCCACCCCTGCCATTCTTCTTGAGGGGCTTTCTCTAAGACAGAGGTATGATCCAAATCCATGCCCTCTGACTTCTAACGTCCTTTCCCCTGTGGACTTTTTTACCTCAATATCCTATAGGCACCTCAAAATCAACAGGACCAAAAACTAGATTCAAATTAGTGAGAATAATGAATCCCCTGAAGTGGTCTAATTTTTTGAATTCTCACTATAAATTTCCTTTGGGCTGGAACCAATTACCATATTTTACATAATTATAACTTCAGAGGATGCAAATTGGAATAGTTACAACTACTCCATGGAATTCATTATTTGAACTAAACAGGACGTAGCTATAACCAATATCCCTGCCCCCCCCCTCAAAAAAACCAATCCCTCTTGAAAACTTTCCTATACCTACTGAGCATATAACTTTTCTGCCTGTCACCCAAATGCACAACTTTGGGGTCACTGTTGATTCTTCCCTCTCTCTCACTCCCCATATGAAATTAATTGCCAAAAATTGTTTCTTCTACCACCATGACATTTCTTTCTCTCCTCTCTCCCTTATCCCCTTTCCCTCTCACTTTCTCCCTTTCCCTCTCATTCTCTTTCAATAATGACCCTTTTTCTCACTCATACAATTTCTCTCCAACATCAAGAACATCACCTCTCTCCCAGGCTGTTATAATAGCCTCCTAATTGCTCTCTCTTCTTCCAGCCCCTCCTTTCTCCAATCTATCCTCCACTTATTTGCCAAGTCAATATTCCTAAAATACAGACCTGACCAAGTCACTGTTCTATCAAAATTCTTCAATGGATCCCAATCATCTCTATGATAAAATATAAAATTCTCATCCTGACACACAAAACCTTCCACAATATAGTTCCCACTTACCTTTCCAATCTTATTTCTTATTACTGTCTTTCATATACTCCTCATTCCAGTCAAACTGATCTCTTAGCTGTTGCCCATACACATTTCATCTACCACTGCCATGTCTTTGCACAGATTATACCTGATATCTGGTATCCATATTATTTCCTCACATAATAGAATCTCGAGTTCCTTTAAAAGTATATATCAGGTAAAAGCCCATACACCAGACTTTTCCTGACACCCACTGTCCATTTTTTAAAGCCCCTTTCCTTTTTAAATTATTTTCTACTCCTGCATCTAATTACCTGTATGTAAATTTCATCACCCCAGTAGAACAGATTCTTCTTGAAGACAAGGATTGTTTTCAGTTTTGTGTTTATATCCCTAGCACTAGACATGAAGCCTGGCACATAGTAGGTGGATTATTAATATTTGTTTAATTGAATGTAATTGAAAGCTAATCCTATTGAAACCTAAGTTTGGGGGCCTTTACTGTGGATGGCAAAGGACCAGCATCAAAGATAAATCACCGTTGGGCATTACATACTTTTCTAGAGGAAAAAGGAGCAAAATGGAATTATAGAATCTCAGAGCTGAAAAAGACCTTAAAAGTCATTTAATCCAGTGGCGTCAAACCCAAATAGAAACAGGTGCCACTGAACTAAAAGGATTCCTGTGGGCTGCAGACTGACTTAGAAAACCATGTGTTAACATTATCTATCTTCTACTGTATTTTTATTTATTTTGTTATTTACGTTTTAATTACAATTACATTTTAAATGAATTTTGTTCAGTCATTTTTTTCAGTCATCTCCTACTCTTCATGACACCGTCTAGAGTTTTCTTGGAAAAGATACTAGAGTAGTTTGCTATTTCCTTCTCCAGATCATTTTACAGATGAGGAAACTGAGGCAAACAGGCTTAATAGATTTGCCCAGGGTCACATAGCTAGTAAGTATCTAAGGCCAGATTTGAAATCAGCTCTTCCTGACCTGGCACTCTGTCCACTCTGCCACCTAGCTGCCCTCTTAAATAAATTACATTTTAATCATAGTTTAATCTGATTCAGAAAGCCTCTGATCTCATTCAACCACTCTCCCCCTGCAATAACTTCCTGTATAACTCCCCAAATCAACCTTGGAAACCCTTCCCACATTTCAGGGGCAGAAGAGGACTATTTAGGAGTGAGGGGAATTTCCTTGAAAGGATCAGACTTGAAAGAATAAATTAGGCTGCCTCTCCAAAATCTCCATAACAATTAAGAATTACATAGTGTCTACTACACGCCATGCACTGTGTTTTACAAATAGTATCTCATTTGATCCTCACAAATGCTATTATTAGCCCCATTTTACAGATGAAGAAACTAAGGTTGACAGAGGGCCAGAGACCAGTTCTCAGGAATATCGTATTGGGGATTTTTGCCCAGGTATGAGTTGAACCAGACGGT
The DNA here is from genome assembly GCF_011100635.1 of Trichosurus vulpecula. Classification (NCBI taxonomy): domain Eukaryota; kingdom Metazoa; phylum Chordata; class Mammalia; order Diprotodontia; family Phalangeridae; genus Trichosurus; species Trichosurus vulpecula. The sequence goes on along the minus strand of NC_050573.1, from coordinate 45,747,281 downwards.
CTATGAGAAGCCTTCCAGTTCTGAGATTCTACGAGTCTCCTTGAGACAGAAAGAGCACCAATACATTGCCAAATACATATGCACCAATACACTGGCCAAAGGTTTCCTCATGCTCCAGATGCTCCAAATCAGTCAGTAATCATTTATGAATGTTCTCCAGGGTTCAAGGCACTGTTCTTCTCCTTGACCTAGCATTTATGGCATCAGCTATGTAGAAGCAGCCAGCAGTGGGTGTGGGTGCAGGGGGAAGAAAATCATGCTCATTCCCGCAAGGCTTTAGCCACAGTCCAGGAACTAATATATTTATAACCTTATCCATTAGCCATTCTCTAGACAGCTCCATCTTGATGCTATGTATTTCTCCAGCCATTGCCTGCCTCTAAATGCCCACCAACTATGACTAAGACATCATCATTCCAGTAGAGACATGTAGCCGATCGAAACAGCTCCATAGGCAGGGATGATGGAAGACCCAGAACAAACAAATGCTCTCGAATGATGAGGTGATCACAGAGTGTTCCCATCAGGGACCATATACTGGGAACTTCCACTAAACGCACAGATTTCATAAAGAGTCAGCATGAGTCTGTGGGAAAAGGAAATGACCTTGGAGTCACAGAAGCACAGAATCTAAGAGTTAGAAAGAATTGTAGTGGCCATAGTGCAATCCGTACACCAAAGGAATCCCTATTGCTGTGGTTTCAATCACATTCAACACTTTGTGACCCTTTGGGGGTTTTCCTGGCAGAGATACTGGAGCAGCTTGCCATTTCCTTCTCCAGTTCATTTTACAGATGAGGAAACTGAGGCAAACAGGGTGAAGTGACTTGCCCTGGGTCACACAGTGTGTCTGGGGACAGATTTGAACTCAGGAAGATTAGTCTTCCTGACTCCAGGCCCTCTGCTCTAAGCACTATGGTGCCACCAAGCTGCCCTTTAAAGAATGAATCTTTACTATAACATATTCACCAAGTGGTCTGTCCAAAGACCTCCAAAGACCAGGAGCCCACTGACTCTCCAGGAAGCCCATTCTACCTTCCGACAACTCTCTTGTTAAGAGGCTTTTCCTGACATCAAATCTAAACTAGCCCCTTTACAAATTCCTTGCATTGCTATTGACTCCACCCTCTAGGGCCAAACAAAACCAGTCTATTCCCTTTTCTCTATGATCACTCTTCAAATATTTGAGGATAGCTCTCATGTCCTCCCTTCATCCCTTCTTTTCCAGGGTGAGCATATCCAGTTCCTTCAACCAGTCCTCGTAGGACAAGAATTCAAGGTCCATAGTATCACAGGTTTAGGGCTGAATGGGAAAGTTGATACTATTGAGTCTGACCTCCTCCTTTTACAACTATGGAAACTGAGGCTCAGAGAACTGGAGGGACTTACTCAGGATCACAAAACTAGTGTCTGAAGCAGGATTTGAATTCAGGTCTTCCTGACTTTAAGCCCAGCACTCTATATGATACCATCCTTATTTCCCTCCTCTCCCAGTTCTTCGGCTTATCACTGGACCATTTCACGAGGTCCTCTGACTGTGCTGACCGTGCTCCCAGCTTCATTTGGAGTAGATTTCTCAACCTTCTCTCCAGCAGCTTTGTCCCCCTTACTCTTCTTCCTCCTCTTCCAACTCCCTCTTATGCATTTTCTTGCCCCTTAGAATGTAATCTCCCTGAGGGTAAGGAGCCCTCCTGCTTATATGTGCATCCCCAGGGCTTAGCACAATACCTGACACATGGGAAGTGCTTGATAAATGTTGTATTTCTTCATCCATCTATCCTTAGAGCTCCTCCAGAGGAGGCTGGATGATCATTTATCAGAGATACTGTAAACAGGATTCATGCTTTAGGCAAGGACTGGACTCGTTGATCCCCTGTAGGCCCTCCCAGTTTTTGAATCCTAAGAGCTCCGGGCTTATGGGAGAGTTCTCTGGTAGCAGAGTGAGGGATCGACTGGAGGGGAGAGAGGCTAAAAGCTGCCTGGAATCAAGGCAAACACTACAGTATCCTTCCCAGCCTGGACAAGCATGCCTCTTTCTCCTCTTTGACCCCTCATGTCCATTTATTCAGTCTACGCTGATGGCATGGCATTTGCCTCAAAAATTAAAAAGTTTCCTGGCTACAGTGCCCAATCATTGCTCATGTTCCCAGCCCAATCCATGGCAGAGAGCAGACATTCTATGTGTCTCTGAAGAGAGAAAAACATAAATAACACCCGTCAAAAGTGCTCCAAGTATCCCAAGAAGTGTCAAAAAACAGAAGCGTTAAAAAGCATTGTCAAGTGGCTACTGCATTATCCTGGGTTGCTCTCCCCCTTCCCCCATTAAAGAAAACAGAAATAGGAATTGGAAGCTCACGAATAGCCCTCTTTCCTTCAAACTCTCTTTATCCTAAATAGATGAATGAATTCCAGAGGACACATAGGCACTACAAAATTTTAGTCATTTTAATGCTCCTATAAATGAGAGAGGGTATAGCACTCTGGATGGAGCCCTAGATTTGGAGTCAGAAGCCCTGAGTTTGAATCTCTGCTAGACATTGATTACTAACTGTGAGCTTTGGCCCTTAAACTGATTAGCTGTGGACCTCCAGAAAAACATACTCCTCTGACCTTCTGTCTCCTCATCTGTAAAAAGGAACCGATAAGACATGCAGTATTTACTCCCACTGTTCTGGTGAGGAGCACATAATACACGGTATTCTCACTGTCTTCCTCATGCCTGGAATTCTCTCCCCTCCTCATCTCCACCTATTGGCTACCCTGGCTTTCCTCAGGTCCCAGCTAAAAGTTTACCTTGTACAGGAAGCCTTTCTTTTTTGTTTGTTTGTTTTGGCTTAAAATAGGGCTTAAGAATTGGACTAGCTTAAAACTATTGTTACAATCTCTTAGGACAGTTTGTGGGTCCAAAGAAAATGGCCACATTTCACCTTGTTTCTGCACTGTCTAAACCAGGGGTGGAGAAACCTACAGCCTTGAGGTCACATGTGACCTGCAGATTCCCCACCCTTGGTCTAAACAATACTCAGTCATCTTTTCGAAGGAAGAACTCCCTCCCCTCCTTCCCCTCCCCACCCTGGCTATCAGTTTCCTGTACTCACTTAAACCGTAATATCTGGACCTCTGGAACTCAAAAGGTCACCACAGGAAGCCTTTCTTGATTCCCCTACATTCTCCGGCCTTCCCCCTATCGATTATCTCCAATTTATCTTGCACTTAGCTTGTTTATACATAGCTCCCCCACTGGACTATGAGTTCCTTGAGAGCAGGGATTGTCTTTTGCCCTTACCTGAATTCCTAGGCACAGCACCTGGTACATAGTAGATACTTAATAAATGTTTATTCACTGCCTGCCTGACTCTCAAAATTCCTGCCAAACTAATTGTAAATGCTATTTACATGTAGCAAAAATTGAATTAGCCAATAAGAGCAAACTTGGGAAGATCGCCCCAGAAATCTCTTAGAAATTTCCGGGAACTCCACAGAGTGGTGATGTAACATTTTGGGGGTATAGAAGAAGATGATGAACGATCTGGCTATTTCTGACCATGTTGTGGCCTTGAGCTGAAATGACACAGAAAACCTTAACTTGGGTCCATTGATCCTTCGCTGCCCTGTGACAGTGTTGGGGGGATAGGATCGTGGGGGGGGGAGGTTGAGGGCAAAGCATCCATTAAAAGGAGACATCTTCTAGCTGCCTCTCTCCTTTGATCCTCCAGGTGGCATCATGTAACTACAAGACTACCAGTGAGGGCTGGGCTTTCCCCACTGCATCACGGTGACCTCAACCCCCATGGCAACTAATACAGGTTGACTCAACTAGGTATTTGTGCCTAGGCTCCTGGCTGCCTTTCCTACCTTTTTGGTTTTTTTTCTTTCCTGACCTTTGGTGATGATGATGGTGGTGGTGGTTATGGTGACAATCATGCAAATGGCACTAGCTTCGCATCCAAATTCTGCCTCTAGCCAACTACCTGGGTAATCTTGACCACTTCGTCTCTTCATTTCTTTGGGCCTCAGTTTCCTCATCTGTAAAATTGGGGGGGGGGGATGATTTCTGATGTCCCTTCAAGTTATTATCCTAAAAGAACAAAAAACCCAAGCCAGTAAACAACAAAACTTTGAGCAGGCTGGTCTCCTTGGATGGCAATGTTCTTATGGGTTTATAACAGCATCTGCAAGAATAAAACATAGAGGAAATACAAGGACTGGAGGAGAAACACCTGCAGACTATTAATTATAACTGCAATAAGCCACAGCTGCCTAAAGAACGGCTCCATTGATGGGAAACTTGTACGAAATGAAAAAAGAATGGACTCTATTGATGATTCTCCATGACACTCATTTACCTTATCTTAAAGTTTTTTTTTTTAATGCCATTTCAAAGGAAAAAGCTCCAAATCACACTCTTGTAGACGACAGAGCACAATTGCATTTTGTGCATGAGGGAGATATCTCAAAGTTATTTGTTGTCTCAGGCATCTATGTTGATAGAACAATTCAGAAAGGAACGTGAAAAGACCAGCTGCAAAACTCCTAGGGAAAAGCATGCCAGGTGGCATGGGGCACTGCAGCAATTTGAGGGGAGCCATGGAGTCCAATGCTCACTTCCAGAATACCTTTCAACTCTGAGCAAAGTTTGGGAAGTGGAGTTGAGGTAGACTTCTAAGAACCAATGGGAAGGATCTAGGGTGGGATAAGGACTGAATTAGTGGTAAGTAAACCCAGCTCTTCCACTTAGTGCCTGTAACCTCAGGCAAGCCCCTTCCCCTCTCTGGACCTCAATTTCCTCAGAATGAGGATTGACTAATTAACTCCTGAAGGTCCCTCTGGCTTTAACATTTTCACCTCTTCACCTCTTCCTGGTAGACTCCCTAGCTTCTTTCAAAGAACAACTCAAGTACCTCCTCCTAATGAAGTCTTTCCCAATCCCCCCACCCCATTCCAAGTCATTCCATTTTCTCAGTCTTGAGAAATCTTTGTATTATTGGGCATATATGTTATATTTAGTTTCTTTGGTGCTGAATTCTACCCCCAAGAAGAAGAATGCACCTAAAACAACTGTTTATTATAGTAGATATTTAGTAAATATTTGTTGTGTTGAATTGGATTTAATTAAATTAGATAGGAAACTGCTATAGTTTAGTGGATACAGAGTTGCCTCATAGCCACATGTGGCTCTCTAGGTCCTCAACTGTGACGCTTTGACTGAGTCCAAGTTTTAGAACAAATCCTTTTATTAAGGGGATTTGTTCTGTGAAGTTTGGATTCAGTCAAAGCGTCACACTTGAGGACCTAGAGGGCCACATGTAGCCTCAAGGCTGCAGGTTCCCCAACCCTGACGTAGAGTCAGTTAGTTAATTAGCATTTAATAAACGCCTACTGTGCACCAGAAAGGCAAAAAACAAATCCTGCTCTTAAAGAGCTCACAGAATTAGGTTCAAATACCAATTCTTGACGTGCAACAGTTAAGTGTCTTGTCTGGGCAAGGCATTTTACCATCTTTAAGCCTTAGCTGTTTCCTCATCTATAAAATGATGTATATACACACAGACATGTGTGCACAGACACACACATATGCTTTGCATATTTGTCTCCTCCATTAGAATGTAGAATCACTGCCAGTAGGGATTGGTTTATTCTTTGTGCTTATAGCCCCAGCCCCCAGCACAATGCCTGGCATGTAGTGGAGCTTAATAAATACTTGTTGATTGAATGAGCAATCAATAAACCTATGATCCTAGGAATTGAATTAAATTCGAATTAAACATCTTCTTCTTTGCCATTCTAAGTGAAACCTGACAGGCTGATAAATGACTTACGCCTATCTGCAAGGTCAAATTATTGTATCCCATGTTTAATCTTTAGGAAAAATTGCAGCCTCACTGAACTGATGGCCTCAGAAAAGATGGCAGCTAAGGGCCAACCTTTGGAGCCATCCAGCATCTGTCGTATCCATAGCTTCTTCAATCCCTCGATGTTGTCCTGTTATGAATGATGCTCAAATACTCTACTTCTCTGTGACAAGTCCAAAAGCATTTAATGAAAATCAATATTTTCTTTGTCATTGTTCTGCTTGTCTGTTTTAGAAATGGGAGCTTATGAACAATTGCCCGTGGGATGTGTCTATTAACAGCATTTACAATGCCGCAGGACTGCTCCATTGTTAAGATGGGCTGTTCATCCTGGGTGCAGTTGCTGGCAGCTAGAGGTTACCCCAGAGCAGGACAACCGGCTGAAAGTATGCTCATTTCTCACTCCTACACAATGGGATTATCTCTGTGTTTATAGCAAGGCTCTGCACTGTTTAACAAAGTGGTGAACTTTACATTTGATGCTACATTACTATCCCATTTTTCCCCATTTGGCTTAATTGTGACACACTACAGGAGTTACACTCTCAATTATATTTTAGCCAAGTCATGATTGCAAAAGATCCCATGAGAGAAAGTCATCCTGCTGCTCAGAAGATGTGGACATAGGCTATTATTATTCCTTGAGATCTATGTTCTGGGTTGGCAGCCCTGACATAACTACATACTTAAATTAGCTCCACATTAATCATCATTCCCAACCATACCCCTAATGTGAGCAAGAGAAAATCTATTTGTTGTATCCCTTCAGCTGACATCTTGGGAAGCCCATGAAACAAATCCCAAAACATGGAGGTCGATACTCGGAACCGTACTTCCTTCCTGTTGCGATATGGACTCTGTAGATACGGTCTTGGAAACCTTTTTCCTCCTAGGTCCCTCAGAGGCACTGAGATTAAAGGGTCACCTCACCTTAAGCACCCTCATAATTCACCCTCCTTTTTCCTCAGAGCATGAGAGTAAACTCCCTGAGAAAAAGATTAGATGGTTTTAGAAATCGATGAAAATGCTTCCCTATGATTTAGATAATAATGCACATCTTATCTACAGCAGGAAAGGGCCACAGAGACCATCTAGTCTTAGCAGGCTTGATGAGAATACCACTGGACTCCAAACCAGGCTGTGACAAGAAACAGATTTAAATGCTTTCCTTGGAACTAAAAAATGGTCGGCCTGTGCTAGCCTTTAAGTCTACAAGTAGTTCCCAGTCTGGGAATTCTTCTTTTGGGGTAATTTTTTTCACTTTAATTTCAACACATGGTTCTTAAGCATCAGTTACTATAAGCAAGTCAAAGGGGCTTACTCCAGTAGTGGGAAAGTTGAATGGATCCCTTCAGGCTACATATTGACTTCAAAACCACAAATTAACATTATCATATTCCTCATCAATATTAGTAGAGAAAGTTTTCTTATCATGAGCTACTCAGGCTGATGAAATCAGATACATAGATCTCCTACCCCACTAACATGAAAAAAAAAAGGTGTTGAGGTTACAAATCAATCAACAAGCATTTATTAAGCACCTACTATCTGCCAAGAGGGTCATCGAGGTGGCACCATAGCACATCTTTCTGAGTTCACAAATCTGGCCTCAGACACTTACTAGCTCTGTGACCCTGAGCAAGTCATTTAACCCTGTTTGCCTTGGTTTCCTTATCTGTAAAATGACTTGGAGAAGGAAATGGCAAACCACTCCAGTCTCTTTGCCAAGAAAACCTCAAATGGGGTCACAAAGAGTTGGACAGGATGGAACAACAAATCTTCCAGGCCTTGTGCTAGGTCCTAGGGATACAAAGCCAAAAAAAGTAAAGCAGCCCCTTCCCTCAAGGACGTTACATTCTCTCTGCAAGAGGAGACCCAAGCAGCAGCTATTATCACCCACATTATTAATATTCATTATTATTTTTTGCCGATGGGGAAGCAGACTCTAGGAGGTTGTATCCCCACTAAAGGACATAAAATGCCATGGAACACAATGCTCTCACTTTACAGATGAGGAGCCTGAGGCCTAGGATGATGAAGGAACTTCCCCAAACTCACAAGCGTCGTAACCAGGATTTGGATGATAAACTTGAGAGCCATGAGAGACCCTACAAGGAACCCCCTCATTGTACATATGAGGAAACTGAGGCACAAAGACATCAGATGACATGTCCAGGGTCATGAAACCAAGAAGTATTTGAAGCTGGATTTGAACTTGGATCTTCTTGACTCCTAGTCCAGTGCCCTATACACTATAACACACTTCCTCTCTAGAAGCCTGGAGCCTCCTGACTTCAAGCCCAGCCCTCTTCCTTCGCAAGATGTCAACCTTCCAAGGCCCCTTTTGGCATCAGCCTAGCCAGTGCCTCGATGCCACTGAGACCCTCCAGGGCAGTATCCTCATCTTGATGTCTGAAGCCCCAGAGAGCCAGATAATAATCTAATTCTCCATTCTGCCTTCCATTTTATCAGCCTGACCCAAAGTTCTTTCCTCCTTGCTGACAGATGTTGTCTTGCAGTAGCCAACAGCTGCAGCCAACAGGTAGAAGACTGAGGCTCCTGATTGGCTAGGCAGGAAACTCTGACTTCACCCGGAACGCTTGGCCCTTGGAGCAGTCAACGCCTGCTCTGTCAAAGGCGATGGAATCCATCATCATTGTTTTGACACTGCAAGGGGGTTTGTCAGGTGATGAAAGCTTGCTGGGCAGGGGAAAGACAGCATTCAGAAAGCACCGTGGAGAGGCAGGCCTGGGTGCATGTCAGTTTGCAGACAGAGTGGGTGTGTTTTGACTGGCTAGTGCACCAAAGAATGATGGTGGAGAAAAGTCAGGCTTCGAAGTTTAAAAAAAAAAAACATTCTTTCAAACACATAAGAAATAGCCATGCCAGGAGCCTGGGGGCAGGGCTCCCACCAGAAGAGTCAGCGCCTCTAACAAGAACTCAACCCACTTGTTTCAGGCTCTTCTCAGTCTGGCTTCAAACACTATAATTTCAAGAATCATAAAACAAAAAAAAATGACAAAGTCCACAAGTTCTTGAGGGGAACACGGACTAAGAAAGGTTCAGCGTTTGGTTTTTACTCAGTCCAGGCATAATCGTGAGCAGTTCTGCTACTGAAGAGGAGAGGCAAACTCCAGACACCTGAGTTCCAATCCAACTTCCTGAGTTGGATCCAATCCAACTTGAGTTGTGACTCAAACTCCAGACACCTGTGTTTCAATCCAACTTTCAGCATTTCCAATATTTACTAGCTTTGTGTTCATGGGCAAGCTGTATAATTGAGACAGCTAGATGGTTCAGCGGACAGTGTTGAACCTGGAGTCGGGAAGATCTGAGTTCAAATTTGACTTCAGATGCTTATTACCTGTGTGATCCTGGGCAAATCACTTAACCTGCATCTGCCTCAGTTTCCTTAACTGTAATATGGGATAATAATAGCACCTACCTCACAAGGTCGTTCTGAGGAAATATTTGTTAAAACAGTGCCTAGCGCATAGTTAGTCCTGTTGCCATCTTTAAAGTTAGGATGATAATTCTTGCATTACCTACCTCACAGAGTTGTAAAGAAAGAACTTTGTAAACCCTTAAATCCAGAGCAGGAATTCCGGTGCTCCAGGGAAAATGCACTCAGAGCAGGGAAAGAGACAGAGAAATGTCTTCTCACATTGAGTGCAATTGCACAAGGACAGAGAATATCCCATTCCTCTGAAAGTATGGCCTAGGCCTCCTTGGTATGGCTGATTATTCTTCTCCCTCCCCATGTACCCAGAATGAAGTGGTGGTAGAGGGGGATGACGGACCGCTGAAAAGAGGATAGAGTTCTTCTGGGGTGAATGGAGTCAGCAGAGGATTTCAAGATAGAGAGCAGGCCAACATGGAAAGAAATGCACCTCTAGATATTAGCACCCTGGGATGATACGCTGGTCTCCCCGTCCTAGTTATGGCTCTGCCTAAAGTTCTATAGAAATGTGCACTGCTCTCTTATTAATAGTCTAGATATACCATAAGCCAATTCCTATTGATGAAAAAGTCCCAGCCACATGGTAATTAGCTGTATGCTTTGAAGCAGGCAAGCCATTAGCTCGAGAATCCAGAGGAAGGAACATTACTTCAAATTGGTAGTCCAAAGAATCACATGATCTCTATTGCTATGCTATCACTATAACCAGTAACATCCATTTCTATGGCACTTTAAGGTTTATGGAGAGTTTTTCTTACAACAGCCCTGAAAGATACATAGCAGATGCTCTAGTTTTCACATTTTACAGATTAGGAAATCAAGGCTGGAAGAAGTGAAGCCTCCTGTTCCAGATTACAGGCTAAGGGTCAAAGCCCAGGTTCCTCCTCAAAGCCATGTTTTCTCCACAGCATCCCAGACTGCCCAAACTCAATAGACCTAAAACATTAATTTAATAATTAACCACTCTGAAAGAAGGAAGAATTCATATTCCTGTTAATAATTTCCCTATTGACCTTCCTTCAGAGACTGAATTAACAGGCCCCACAGGGCCAGCACTTGATACGACTCCATGGCCCCTTCTTCCCCTTCATGCACTCCATGGGCCACACTGGCCTCTTTAACATTCTTCATGGATGCTACCACTTCCCATCTCCATACCTTTGCACTGCTTCTTCCCTAAAACTAGAATGTACCTCCTTCCTATCATCATCATTGTCCCTTAGATTCCCTTGTTTTCTTCAAAGCTGATTTCAAGGGCCATCAATGTGAAGTCTTTCCTGATTCTCTCCGCTGCTATGACAAAGGTCATAGGAAAGCCTCCAAATTACCTTGTCTCCATTAGGTATTTATTCTGTATATAAATATGCACACATATGTATTTTCATGTCATCTAGATGGGTTTAGTGGATAGAGCACTGGGCCTGGAATCAGGAAAACCTGAGTTCAAATCTGGCCTCAGACACTTACCAGCTATGTGACCCTGGGCAAGTCACTTAACCTCTTTTGCCTTAACCTACTGGAGAAGGAAATGGCAAACTACTCCAGTATCTTTGCCAAGAAGATCCCATGGACCATATTGGCATTCTGTGGTCCACAGAGTCAAGAAGAGTCAGACACAACTGAACAACCACAATAACAATAGACATATTTATATAAATACATGTGTATACATGTATTCTATATAATACATTGCCCACATGTGCCTATAGATTTTTATATACACATATACATGTGTATCACATGCATGTATATATGGATAGTATTTGCACACTATGTGTATATTTGCATGTATGTGTATGTGTGTGTAATATATGAATGCATATACATATAGAATCTATTCGGAATTAATATTAAAGTATATGTCCATTAACTATGATTTGTTTCCAAACATATAATTGTTATATTGTGATTAAGAAAGAGAAATTGGGCCAAAAGGACCTAACGTGTATCTATGTGTGTATATATAACGTGTGTATATATATACATGTGTTTACATACTTATGTGACTACGTGAGCGTGCATGTTTGTATATGCCCTGTGTACATGTGGGCATATATGAACACATGTGCATGTTTGTGTGTGTATATGAAACACCTCCCGCAAAGATTTTGCCATGGAAATTTGTGGAGTAGGAATGTTAGGACACAGGCTTAACCAGAATTCTCCAAGTTCCTGGGGCTTTTTTGACCTTATAGGTCACTAAGAAGCCACGCAGCCAAGATGAAGAAAAGCCACATAGAGAGACTAAGGAGAGGGGGGACTTGGGGCCACAGTGGCCCCTCATGCTTCTCCTGCCAAGACAGCAGGGAATGGGGTAGATGGGGTAAGGGAGACTGCACATTGTCCTTGTGACAGAAAGGGAAGGCACACAGACCTGAGACCTCAGGGTGCTGCCAATTATGCAGGAAGGCAACCAGAGCCACAATCAAGTGAGCCAGTCAGAGCAGATCAGAGTGGAAAGCTCACTAGGAGCCAATGGACCAGAGTTGGGGAGACTTCCAGAATCCAAGTCACAGCACCTGGCTTCCTTTTCCTCTTCTTCTTCCTTTCCTAGATCACTGTCTCCCCTTAATCCATCTAACCCAGAGGTGGGGAACCTGCGCCCTCGAGGCCCTCTAGATCCTCAAGTGCCCCCTGTCTGAATCCAAACTAAGGGCTGCACTTGAGGACCTAGAGGGCCACATGTGTCTTCAAGGCCCTAAGTTCCCCACCCCTGATCTAACCACTTCACTTCCCACTTCTCTTCTGACCAGAGAAAGGAGATGGGCAGTGGAAGAAAAAGAGATTCAATCACCCACACCCATCCCCAGCTGTCACCATCACGATAGATATACAAACCTGTTGGTTTAAATGCTTGCTTACATTCCTAATCTATTTGGAATTGATATTAGAGTGTCTGCCCATTAACTATGATTTGTTTCCAAAGTTATATGTGTGCAATTTGGGATTTAGAAAGGGGGAGTTAGCCCAAAAAGAAGAGGAGCTTTTCATATGAGATGGAGACAAGTCTATTAGAGAGAGAATTTCCTAAATTATTGAGGTCAAAGGTTATGGACAGATGAGTAACTTTCTGGGCATAGTTCCAAATTGCTTTCCAGAATGACTGAACTAATTCATAGCTCCTCCAACAACCCATCAATGGAATACTATTATGCCATAAGCAATAATGAAAGGGATGGTTTCAGAAAAACCTGGGAAGACTTGTATGAACTGATACAGAATGAGGTAAGCAGAACCAGAAGAACAATTTATACTATAATGACACTGAAAAAAATGAACAACTGAGTCCCAGAGGTATGAAGTGACTTGTGCAGTTTTTCCCAGTGGCAGACCTGATATTCACACCAAGGTCTGCCGATTCCAAATGCTGTGTTCTTTGTGCTTCACTGAGTGGCAGTGTGGATAGAGTGTGGCCCTGGAGTCAGAGGACCTGAGTTCAAATCTGACCTCAGATACTTAATAGCTGGGTGACCCTGGGCAAGTCATTTCACACTGTTTGCCTCAGTTTCTATCTGTAAAATGAGCTGGAGACGGAAATGGCAAACCAGTCCAGTATCTCTTCCAAGAAAACCCCAAATGGGGTCACAGAGAGTCCTGGTTTTGACTCTTAATCATAGAATGCTGGAACTGGAAAATCCATAACAGGTCATTAACCTACAGCCAAACTTCTTGCATGATACAGGAATCCCTTCTATAGTATCCCTGACAGGTTATCATCTGGCTTCTGTCTGAATATTTCCAGAGACAGGGAGCTCACTTCTTTAGAAAAGAATTTACATGCTAGATTTATAGTCTGTGTTGTATCATCACAGAAATGTCCCCAGGTCTCCTGCTCCCTTTTTCTCGTAGTATAAATTGAATAGTCATAGTTCAAATCTGGAAAGCCCCTGGTCCACAACACCCCACCTAGAAGTCATTCATAAGACAGATAGCATTTGGAGGATGGCTCCTTCCACCTTTAGGGGACCCAGGATGAACAGTCCTGCAAGCAAATCAGGGTGGCTAAACCACTTTACTTTGCACTCTGATCCATTTCAAAAGACATTCATTAAACAATAAAGTGAATAGCATTGCACTAGAGACTTGGGACAAAATAGTCCATGCCCTCGAGGAGATGACATTCTCCTGGGGTGTGGAGGACAGGAAGTGATGAATACTTGTTCATGGTTAAGTAAATACAAAACATACATTCAGTCCTTTTTCAGTGCTCTCAATTCTTCATGACCCCTTTGGGATTTGGGGTGGGGAGTGAGAAGAGAAGGCATTCCAGGAATGGGGGATAGGGGTACAGTTTGTGCAAAAGAGAAGAAGCAACAGATGGAATGTCACCAACAGGGATAGTATGTATGCTATGCCTAGGACAGAGACTAAAGAAGTAGAGTAATATGTAATCCATCTGGTCCAGAGATTCTTCACCCTTTGTGAGTATGGTGAAGTCTATTGGTCCCTTCTGAGAAGAATGTTTTCAAATATTTTTAATTTGATTTAATTTAAATTTAATTTTTAAAATGCATTTTTTAAAAAATAGTATTACAAAGAAAGAAAATCATATTAAAAAACGTTCATCTCTCTCTTTTTTTAATTCACAGGCTTCAAGTTAAGAACCTCTAGAAAAAGTAGATTGGAGCCATATTGTGAAGGATTTTAAAAGGCAAATAAAAGCATTTGTATTTGATCCAAGGAAAAGAGGGAGCCATTGATGTTTCTAGAACAAGACAGTGACATGGCTTGACACGTGCTCAAGGAATATTAATTTGTCAGCTGTATGAAAGACAGATGACTTCTCTCTTTTAATTATTTTCTCTTTATCCTGTATATAGCTCACTTTGTATATATTTGTTTCATGTTGTATTCCCTTTTAGACTGTAAGCTCCTTAAGGGAAGAGATTGTCTTTTGCTTCTTTTTATATGCCCAATACTTAGCACAGAGTCTAGCATACAGTAGGCACTTAATAAATGGTTATTGATTGATTGAGATAGGGTAAGGAAGGTAGAAGGGTATGGGGGAAGAGAGAAAAGATCGGGGTCAAGAAGACCAATTCTTATTGGCAAAAGGCAGAATCTCCTTCCTTTTTGGATTTATACTGGACTTACCCAGAGCCACACCCAGTCCAGGAGAGTTTGCCTCCCCGTACAACCAATTCCCATCAAACAAAATCACTTTAGCTTGCTAAAGCCCACATTTCCAAAAATTCCCTCAGAAATGTGAAAGCAACGTTCAGAAGAAAAACCCCCAAAACCCTAGAGGACCTTGGCTCAGGCAAGCTTTAATTACCATCTTCTTCTGGAACAATAACAAGGCGGCCTCTCCTCAAGGCTCTGTTTCTGGTTCAAGGATTTTTTTTTAATAGCTACTATAACCATCTCTTAAAATAGGGCCTACATTTTATCCGCCCTGTCTTTTTCCCCTACCCACACCCCCAAATTGGCACGTTTCCAATAACATCCCAAAAAACAAATTATAAAGTCTTCCCTGGAACCTCTATCAATAGCCCTAAGCCAGGAGACCCACAAATTCGATTCCAGTAAGAAAAAGAAGATACTTTGGCCAATGGGGGCTTCATCTCTCCATTTTATGACATCTTTCCCTTCCTGCCTATTATATGAATCTCCAAGTGAAGGACAAGCATGGATAGAACCCTTGAACACTGCTAGGAAGACAGAATCCTCACAAGACCCAGCGTGAATGGTGTCATCTCCTGTGAGAGGCTCCTTGAGGGCAGGGACTGTCTTTTGACTCACATTTGTATCATCAGCACTTAGCACAGAGTCTGGCACACAATAATCACTTAATAGATGCTCGTTGATCTCGAAAGGAGATGACCTTTCATTCCAGTAGTTTTCAGACTCTCCTCACCCTTGCTCTGACCATCTCAAATCCTGCTATTTTCATACCATTGTCCAGAGGTATACCTTCAAAGTGGGGTTCATTTGAAAGAAATATTGAACAGTTCCATCTGTTCATGAGCTTCCATTGGTAAATTAAGATCCATTTGTTTCAAGCACCACTAGAAACTACTATTTGTCCTCCCTTCAGTGAGGAGCAGAGGTAGTAATGAATGAATAGAGATCCATACTAGGCACTCAGTCTTTTTCCTGGGGAAAGTACTTTAAATTTCAATAGGGAATATCATCAGCTCATGCAGCTCAGAGGAGGCATTTGAATAACTTTATCCATAATCACACATCAGGCATCTCTCCCTAGTGGGCAAGAACTCTCTATGATGCTGGTCTTTCTTATCTCCATTTTTTGGAATCTCTGCCCTCATAATTATTCAATTATTCAAATAATTTGGACTATTCTCCTAATGAGAGGTTCGGTGCATTCACCAGTTCTTCTTTCTCCACTAATGTCTGCCCATACGCCCATGTGTTGATGTCAAAGTGATCCTGTGTTCTCTAAGGTGAGACTCATGGCGCACAAGTTCTAACAGACCTTTTAAGCCAGAAAAGCTTCATAGATGGGTGATTTGGAGCTGGAAGGGACTCTGAGGTCATTTAGTCCAACCGCCTCATTTTACAGATGAGGATACTGAGTCCCAGAGAAGAGAAGGGATTTGAGGACCATAACTATAGATCTACAAAGGACCTTGGAAGACAATTAGACCAAATGTCTCATTTTACAGGTGAGGAAGCTGAGGAGCAGAGAAACGAAATGATTTATCCAAGATCATATTGGTAGTAAGCAGAATTTGAATCCGTGTCTTCTGATGCTTTCTCTACTCCACCCTCATTGTATCCTGCTTCCTCCTTATGAAAGGCAAGCCTAATTAAGTTTGGGGAGGCTCTTTAAAAGGCAGACAATTAGTAGAAAGTCATTGATCTGTATGCTAAGGAATAAAGAAGTCAGAATCTATCATAATGGAGGGAGAAATTGACAGTGTTAAAATGACAGATCTTTCAGAGTAAGAAGTAGTATCTGAGTGGAGCAATGCATAGAGCTCCCAGCCTGGATTCGGAAAGACCTGAGTTCAAATTCAGCCTCAGACACTTACTCCCTGCATAACCCTGGGCAAGTCTCTTAACCTGTGTCTAACTCAGTTTCCTCAACTGTAAAATTAGGATGAAAGTAGCATCTCCCTCTCAGAGTTGTTATGAGGATCAACTGAGATAATATTTGTAAAGTATTTAGCAGAGTGCCTGGAACATAACAGGGGCACATAGTAGGAGGTATGTAAATGCAAAAAATAATATCTAAAATAATAAATATTTAATAAATAAATACAATAAATAATAAAAGGCAAAAAATAATAGTTATTATCATCATTATTAAATGCCAGTGAACCAGTATGCACCATAAATATTTATCACACATCTGGTCGTGCAAGGTGCAGAGACATAGGAAATAGCAAAAAATGTAAAAAAAGACCCTGCCTTCAAGGAGTTTACATTCTTCTGGAGAGATGGGGGCAGAAATAAAAGTTCACAGAGCAGCAAATATACAACATATAGGAAGTAATTTCAGGAGGGAGACGGCAGTAACACAGCTGGGTATAGAACTGAATTTTGAAGGAGGGAACTAGTGCTGGAGGGAGAAGTGAGGAGGCCCACGGCAGACGCCCTGCCATGGACTCTGCAAAGGCTCCAGGCCCAAGATGAATATTGTGTAAATGGACAAGCTTGGGTAGAACATAAGACCAGATGAAGACAAATAATGTGAGATCAGTATGAAAAGTTGGACGATAGCCAGATTTTGAAGGGTTTTAAACGCAAAACTGAGGAGTTGGTATTTTATTGTAGAGTCAATAAGGAATCCCTAAATCATAGAATTTGGTTTTGGAAGGAATCTGGGCAGCCGTCCAACCCAACCCATACCTGACAAGACATTTATCTCCCCCACAGCACACTCAACAAATGGTCAGCCAGCCTTTCCTGAAAAAATGCAGGACCCATTCCACTGTGGGTTGTTGTTGCTGCTGCCGGTGCTGATGCTGATGCTGATCAAGATGAGGTCATTGATGAGGAAGAGGAGGAGGAGGAAGAGGAAGTTTTTTCTTGACCTCAAGCCTAAGTTTGTCTCATTATAACTCCCACCCAATGCTTCTAGTTCTGCTGGCTAGGACCAAAGGGAACAAATTTAATCCTGTTTTCAAACAATAATCCCCTAAACACTTAAAGATAAGCTATTGTGCCTTTTGAATCTTCTCTAAACTCAACCTCCTGAGTTCCTTCAAGCCAATGGTATAATTTTATCCTTAAGTTGTTTTAGTCCTGTCCCACTTTTCAGGACCCCATTTGGTGTTTTCTTGGCAGAGATACTGGAGGGATTTGCCATTTGCTTCTCCAGCTCATTTTACAGATGAGGAAACTGAGGCAAACAGGGTGAAGTGACTTGCCCAGGGTCACATAGGTAATCAGTGTCTGAGACCAGACTTGAGGTTTTCTTGGCAGAGATACTTGAGTGGTTTGCCATTTCCTTCTCCAGCTTATTTTACAGATGAAGAAACTGAGGCAAACAGGGTTAAGTGATTTTCCCAGTGTCATACAACTACTGTCTGAGGTCCGATTTGAACTCAGGTGTTCCTGAGCCTCAGTGCTCTATCCACTGGGCCACCTAGCTGCCCCTACAGTCCAAACTGTACCCACGGCATCCCTTGTACTAGCTAAGTAATCCTGTTACAAAAAGAAATAAGGTTGGTCTCGCCTCACTTGCTCTTAACAAAGCCATGCAGACTTTTAGCAATCACTGCTTCCTTTTCTACATTTCTGTTAACCTTCTCTTTAATGATACATCCTCTAATTTTCCCAGTGACCCTGGTTTACTTCAGTGTCCTCAGTTCCTCACTCTCATAAACTCCACACATCCAGTCAATTGCCAAATCTCATTATTTCTACCTTCTCATACCTCACATTTGTCTTCTCTCCGTGTCATACAGCCACCACCCTAATGCATCACCCCTTATCTGAACTATTGCAATAGCCTCCTGTTCTCCCTGCTTTATGTCTCTCTCCCACTCCAAGCTACCAAAGAATTCTTCTTTCTTTCTTTTTTAACAAGTAAAAAATTTTTCAATAAGTAAAAATTATTAGTGATTTGGAGCATTTTTTCTTAAAATTGTTAGCTTGGATTTCCTTTTAAAACTACCTATTTACATCCTTTGACCTTTTATCTACTGAATAATCAATGTGATTTTCTGATAGCACTGATCAGACCATTTCAATTCCTATTTAATTAATTCCAGTGGCTCCCTGTTGTCTCTAGGATCAGATAGAAATCCTTCTGTTTGGCATTTAAAGCCCTTTACAACCTGGCCTTAATCTACATTTCCAAACTTATTAAACATTATTCGTCTTCTCACACTCTATGGTAAGGCCAAAATAGCTTTCTTAATGTTACTCATATCCGGTCCCTCCATTTCCTCTCTCTCTCTCTCTCTGCCTTTCCTGCTGTCCCCAGTGCCTGGAATATCCTCCCTCCTTACCTGTTAGAATCCCTGCCTTCATTCCAGACTTAACTTCAGCTTCCCTTTCTAGACTAGATGAAGCCTTTCCTATTAATCCTGCTGGCTCGCACTCTCCCTTACACACACACACACACACACACACTATACACACACAGATTGTTATTGATGTTGTTGAGTTATTTCAGTCATGTCCGACTCTCCATGACCCCATCTGGGTTTCCAGCTCATTTTACAGAGGAGGAAACTGAGGCAAATAGGGTTAAGTGACTTGCCCAGGGTCACACAGCTGGTAAGTTTCTGAGGCTAGATTTGAACTCAGGTCCTCAACTCCAGGGCTGGCATTCTATTGACTGTGTCACATAGCTGCCCATGTATATGTATACACATATAGACACATGTATATACATATATATTTATGTTATGTAGATGTGTGTGTTTGTGTATATATACATGTGTATACGTGCATGTATGTTTATCTATATATGTATAGACATGTGTGTGTTTATGTGTGTACTTCTTAGCTCTCCCAGAAAGACTATAAGCTCAACAGGGCAGGACTATGTCATTGTGTATCTCTAGTATCTAGCTCAGTGGCTGGCAAATAGGGTTGTTGTTGTTCAGTTGTGTCTGACTCTTCATGACCGCATGGACCACAGCACACCAATATTGTCCATGGAGTTCTCTTGTCAAAGATACTAGAACAGTTTGCCATTTTCTTCTCCAGTGGATTAAGGCAAATGAGGTTAAGTGACTTGCCCAGGGTCACACAGCTACTAAGTGTCTGAGGCTGGATTTGAACCCAGGTTGTCCTGACTCCAGGCCTACTGCTCAACCTGGCATAGTAAATAGTAGGTGTTTAATAGATGCTTGTTGCTTAATTGTTTCCTCAGTGACTGGATTCCTGAATGCCCCGCCATTTCCCATGGCTGGACTCTGATACCCTTTGCCAGACTTCCCAGAATGACTTCCTGGATGCCTGGCTCCTGGCTGACTGCTTGTCATAGTGACCCCTTCTAGGACAGACATGCTGGATGTTAGACCTTTCTGTAAACATTTCTCATTTTTTACCTTTCCCTTCCTTTCTGAATGGAGCTTACAGCCTTGAACCTGCCTAGGTTCACATTGCTAGAGCTGATGATCCAAATCGGCTTGAACTACTGGTCCCCAGACTTCTCTGAATGGGTTCATCTAGCCATTGACCCAGCTCAGGTGATGACCTACTATGGGGAGGAAGATAGTGAGGCTAGGCTAAACACATACACACGTACATATGTCTATAAACATGTACACCTATACATGTATGTATATGTGCAAAGATACACACATGTGTGTATACTCCCATTGTCAGCAAGCTTTCCCCCACATTCCATGATGCCCGTATTCCCAGCCTGGGTGTGTTCAGCACTTGGCTAATGGTCCTAAAAAACACTGGAGGTGTGTGTAGGATAGGAGCGTGTGGACAAGAGAGTCTGAAAGAAGGTTCTGAGATTATCTATGAATTCTAAGAATTTGTGGCATGTGCCAAACTTATCTCTCTTCACTCCCTAACACTCCCCTCTTTTACTCAAGCCAATTTCACAGAATCACTGATTTAGATGAAAACTAAAGAAACCTAGAGGCCATCCAGTCTAGCTTCCTCATTTTAGAGGAGGAAACTGAGACCCAGAAGGCTGAAGTACCTCGCCCAAAACCACAGAAATAGTAAATGGAAGAATCAGGATTTGAACCCAGGCCCTCCTGCTCTCCACTTCCCCATTCTCTTTTCTATTTCCCCATCCACATACCATGCCTATTCCTCCCTCCCAGCTTCCATGCAGGAAAAACAAACATATACACACAAAAAAAAGAAAGAAAAGAAAAATCACCATCCATTTACCTGTTGTTTAAGGCCTAACTCATGTACCACTTTCTCAATTAAGCCTCACCACCCCACACTGATTTCTACCTTCCTGGAGTTTGTACTTCTCTTTCAAACTTTTCTTTCTTTCATATCTGTTGTTGTCTTCCTACACTGTGTTGCTTCTTCTTTTAAAAGATCCAAGAAAATACCTCCTGTTTATTGAATGAGTCGTCTGTGAGGGATTCTTTGAAAGGCATGGTCAAAAATAGCATATGCTGAAAAAAGCATCTAGAGGTTGGGATCTATGGCAGGGAGTGGAAAATGGCAATAGCTGATAAATGGCTGAGAAAGAGATGGAGACAGAGAGAGACAGAGAGAAGAGAAGAAAAGAAGGGAAGGGAAGGGACAGAAGAAAGAAAGGGCGGGAGGGAGAGAGGAGAAAGATGTTAGATGGAGAGATAGAAAATCTGATAGAGATAGATGATGGATACATGGATGAATAGAAAGAAAGATGGATAGATGGTGGAAGATAGATAGATAGATAGATAGACAGACAGACAGACAGACAGATAGATAGATAATGATAGATACATTGTTTGTGCCAGACACTATGCTGAGCACCAGGGGATACACTTTCAAACAAGCAAGACAGTCCCTCTCCTTAAGGAGCTTACATTCTAGTGGAAAAGATACATAAAGGGAGAAGTAGAATGCCAAGGGAGGGATGGTGCACACAGTAGAACAATTCAGAAATGGTGGCCAGGAGGTACCATCCCCAGCCCCTTGACTTTCTAGTTCCCTTTTATGTGTTTTTCCCCATTTGAATGTAAGCTCATTGAGGAAAGGGTCCATCTTGCCTTGCTTGTTTGAAAATACCTCCCCAATGCCTATCACATAGTAAGTGCTTAACAAATGTTCAATCTATTTCTATATCTATCTAATCTATATGTCTATCATCTGTCAGCGTGTCTCTATCTTTCTATCCATCCATTTCTCTATCTTTTAATCTATTTATCTCTCTTTCCATCTATCTATCCATTTATCTGTATCTTTCCATCTATCCATTTATCTCTATCTTTCCATCTATCTATCCATTTATCTCTATCTTTCTATCCATTTATCTCTATCTTTCCATCTATCTATCCATTTATCTCTTTCTTTCTATCTATCCATTTATCTCTATCTATCCATTTATCCCTATCTTTCTTTCTATCTATCCCTTTATCTCTCTTTCCATCTATCCATTTATTTCTATCTTTCCATCTATCTAACCATTTATCTCTATATTTCTATCCATCCATTTCTCTATCCTCCTATCTATCCATCTATCTCTATCTTTCCATTTAGCCATTTATCTCTATCTTTGTATCTATCCATTTCTCTGGCTTTCTATCTAGCCATTTATCTCTATCTTTCCATCTATCTAACCATTTATCTCTATCTATCCATTTCTCTATCTTTCTATCTATCCATTTCTCTATCTTTTTATCTATCCATTTGTCTCTATTTTTCCATCTATCTATTTATCTTTATCTTTCCATCTATCTATCCACTTATTTCTATCTTTCCATCTATTTAACCATTTATTTCTATCTTTCTATTCATCCATTTGTCTATCTTTCTATCTATCCATTTATCTCTATCTTTCTATATATCTATTTCTCTAGCTTTCTATGTATCAGTCTATTTATTGATCTCTCCAGGCAAGATAAGACAAAAGCTCACCTATCAAAGATAAAGATAGTTCCATTGTTGGGAAAGAGAGTGGTGAGGGATGAGAGGAAGGTGATATGAAGATGATGCACAAAGCTCAAGAATCATGGATTGGAAATGATGGCCAGGAAGAGCACTTTATGATTTTCCAAGCACTGCACAGGATCTCTTTTGATCCTGACAATAGCCCTGTGAGGCAGCTCTTATCCCCATCTTACAGTTAAGGAAACTGAGGCTCGAGAGGTTAAATGGCTTTCCCCTGGGGATACAGCTAGTAAGTGGTAGAGGGGGAATCTAAACCCAAGTCTCTTGACTGTAGGTCCAGAACACTTCCACTACAACATGAACATGTGACATTTTGTACAATCCCTCCTCCCTGTGCCTAGCATGGACCACAGACATTCAACAAAGATCCGACCATGTCAGTATCAGCTCAGTACGCAAGGCACTGAGCTTGAGGTCAGAAAGATCTTGGTTCAAAACCATCCACAGAAAAATTGCTAGTACTAGTAATGGCTCTTGAGTCAAGGCACTTATGTCCCTTCCAATAAGAAGCGGGTCCAAATCCCATTTTTATCACCTATTACCTGTGTGATACGAGCTCTTTAAACCCACTGGGTATCAGTTTCCTTATCTGTTCAACGAAGGATTGAATGGATTCTAATACCTCTTACAGCTCCAAATAGATTAGCCTATAAGCATGCTTTCCTTAGAAGAAGTTAGGTGGATAAGGCAATAGTGTTGGCCTCAAGAAGACACAGACAGGAGTATGCTGGTATGTGTTTAACAACCAGATCTCCCCTTTCCTCCCCCCAAAAAAAGTATGCCTGACACACTTTTAAGTATAATTTGCATTGTTAACATTTTCTCAATTACTTCCTTAAACGAAGACAATCAACGAAGCAACACATTAAACCCAGGTTTACAGCATTTGCTGATTTCCAAGGTATTAAATATTCACATGAAAAATTTTACAATTGCCACTTGTCAGTCTGTACAACTTGGCTCCACTGCATCACTGAGGAAACCTGGGTTTGAATCCTCACTCAGAGTCTGGCTGTATGAACCTAGATAAATCCTTTTACCTCTCTCAGCTTCAGTCTTCCCATCTGTAAAACAGGGATAATAATAGCACCTGCCTCACAATGCTGTTGTGAGGAAAGAATAAGATAACGTACATAAACACCGTGTAAACATTAGCTATTATTATTACCATCATTCATCTAGAAATTTCTCTCTTGATTCAGCTGACTTCATTCAAGGATCATTTTATCGTCCAGGGGCCAAATTCTGGTGTAAGCCGCTTATGCCCAGATCCGTGCCAGACTCAGATACGTTTCCTATGGCCTCCAATTTGCAGATCACACCATTTTTTCTTTCCTGCTCAGCAAACAGGACACCGTATGGTACCCAATGAGGCACAGCCCTCTGTGTTCCAGTTGGCAACAAGCTATGCCCTCCATGTGGGCACACAGCTTTGGGCCTGGCCAGGGCCACCTTGGAAAAATACCAAAGAAAAGAAGCCATGAGTCTCTTCCATTTTTCAGGAAGCCCAGTCAGAAAGAGCACAAGGCATTTCTTGGGAAGCCATACTGCGAGATATCCTGGAGACATTCATTTGTAAATCACGTAACATAAGGTGTTCTCTGTTTGGTGAGCAGAAACTAATTATTTAGGGATGGAGAAGGGCAAATCACCTAAGGAGCAAACCTCAAGCCAGTCAAAAAAAAATCCTAGCTAAGCATATCTAATGCTTCTTTTTTTCTGGCCTTAACATAATTTCTCAACTTTATCGCTGACTGCTACCCTCACATTCCTGAGACTCCAACAACAGTGAATTACTCACTGTTCTTCAAATATATCCTATCTATGCCTTCCTGTCCCTATACCTTTCTTCTTGTTGATCCCTTTACAACTCGAATATTCTCTCTTCCACTCTCTTTCCAACTCTTCCTGCCTACATTCTATCCATCCTTCAAGGACCAATCCAAAGACTACCTTGTCCCTCCACCCAGATCCCCAACGCCCTAACCAAAAGTTATCGGTCCCTCTTCTGGAATTCTCTTTATGCCCTTTTCTGATGCCTTCCATGTTCTGCTATGTATTAGTACTTTATCATTGTAACCCATCCCACTATCAATTAATCAACATTTATTGGGCTCCATGAACAGTGTGAGGCATTGGGGGTACAAATACAAAGAATGAATATTCTAATAGTATTACATGTAATTCCACTACTAATTATTTCAATCAACCCCAAATTCATTTCAATCCCTGCTTGCAAAGAGTTCACATTCTAGCTAGACAGTAAGTTCCCAGAGGGCAGGGATTACATCATCTTCTTCTTCAAATTCTCCATAGACCCCTAGCACATGACTGATGCTCAGTAGTTTGGGTGGTAAATGAATGAACTTCACTCAGTGTTATCTGTTTATAATTGTAATCTACAAAATAATTCCATTTAATTCAACATATATTTGTTAAGCAACTACCAGGACCAGATGCTAGAGATACAAAAAGCTACTGCCTTCAAGGAATGTACATTCTATTGTGAGGGGAAGAGAAGAGCCTACAGAGGAGAGGATTTGAGATAGGGGTAGGCACTAACAATTAGGAGCATCAGGAGAGAGTCCTAGCTGGAGGTGGTACCTCCGCTAAGGAATAAAAGGAAGCTCAAGAGTCCGTGTTCAGCAAAAGAAAAGCATTCCAGGCATATGGCCCAGCCTGTCTACTGTATGGATGCTGCAGGTGGGGAACACTCATATAAGTGAGTCAGTCTGCTAAATGAAAGGGAATAAGGTGAAATGTCTGGAAAAAGTAGATTAAAGCCAGACCGTGAAGGCATTAAAGCCACGCTGAGGAATTGGAATTTTATTCAAGAAGAAATAGGGAGCTGTGGACGAGCTAGGTGACATGATCAATTATTTTGGCAGCTGTATGAGAGGAAGAATTGGAGAGGGGAGAGATGGGAGCGAGGTAGACTTCCACTGGGAAGTTATTGC